>NC_090222.1:38662500-38780000 GCF_024489055.1 Chanodichthys erythropterus | reverse complement strand
AAATCGCAAATCACAAATTTAACCAGAAAAATCACAATTAGATTTTTTTCCCAGAATCGTGCAGAAGGAAACAGATCCATCTTTTTTTTTATATATATATATATATAATTTCAATATCAAGTCTCTCATGTACAGAACTAGTTACATTGCATTCCAATTTT
Source organism: Chanodichthys erythropterus (assembly GCF_024489055.1). Taxonomy (NCBI): domain Eukaryota; kingdom Metazoa; phylum Chordata; class Actinopteri; order Cypriniformes; family Xenocyprididae; genus Chanodichthys; species Chanodichthys erythropterus. The sequence continues at coordinate 38,779,839 of NC_090222.1, read as the reverse complement.
AAGTATCTCCTCCCTTTATTGTAACTTGCGCAGGAAAGCAGCATTCACTATAAGACAGGTGTGTATAATTAGTGGTGTTTGCTAAGGCAAGTGTCATTATTATTACTCATACTTGCAGTTAGCGATTTGTTTGGATCATTTAAAGCAGCTATTAAACTATGTGTCATCTTGCAGCGTTTGAGCTCCAGACATGAGAAAGGTCTTGTTGAGTCTTGTGTGCGTATCATACAGAATCATATCATACGGATTGGGAATTGAAAGGAAATTCTAAGCAAGAACCAGATCTCAATTTCCAGCTCTGGTCATGATATGCATTTATGAGCACAAACAAATAAGCATTATGAGAAAGAGACCCCTGGGACAGGCCACCCTCCAAAACACAAGTACACATGCAAGTGTATCTGCTGCTGTTGAACACAGTGCAGATCTAAGACTTGTTTATTATTATGGGCTGGATCTGGTCCCGGTCTGTTTGTTTGGCACAGATACAACGGTCGAGCGGACAGAGTCGTAAATCTTCAATATGACGCTTATCACGAGGGAATCCGGCAGATGTGGCAGCCCTTTGACAAACAAGCTCAAAGATGTGCTCTAAAGTCATCTGTTTTTCTTTCTTCACCATCTTTTGCTCAGCTGTCACCATCATTTCAGCAGATTTGAGAGTGAATTTACTCTTGTATTATGCATTGATATTTTAGCAGTCATTCAGAGGAATAGGCATGCATTTGCCATTGTTTCTTAGATTTCATCTGGTAGACCTTTATCACATTTAAAATTGCATGTTGCATTGCTGTCATCTGTGGGTAAGTTATCTCCACTTGGTCGTGACCTCTACAACAATCTCTCTATTATTCTCCACAGCATGTTGTTGTTTTTTTCATGAAGTGCCCTTGTAATTTATCATATCGTGAGGTAGTTGGCGATATCCAGGTCTTTTAACTTCCATAAATGGTCTGGGGAGGGAGGGAGCTTTGTAAATCTGGTTTTCCATGATACATCCCATGTAGCGTGAGGCCAGTGCTGACGTGTCTGTAATGTCTCATTCCTTGTTGGCTTTTCACTCATGAATTAATGATGATTTATCTAACTGGAATGGCCAGTCGGTCCCTGTTTAACTTCTCAAATCTCTTCGCTTTGTTCCACCAACAGCGCCGGTCCCAAAGGAGACAACATCTATGAATGGAGGTCAACTATTTTAGGACCACCGGGCTCTGTGTATGAAGGAGGGGTCTTTTTCCTTGACATTGCATTTACACCTGACTACCCATTTAAGCCACCCAAGGTAAGAGAGAAGAAATATGTGGCATATAAATATGCATTAAAATTGGTGGACGACCGATAAGGGTTTTCAATGATATCTGAAGAGCAGAGCTATGGTGTGCACATTTGTTTTATTTTATTTTCATATATCTTTTGGTGAATTGAGTAAATGTTGTGTAATCAATTCAATATGATTGAATAAAATGTATATAGGTAGGCCAATAGGTGGTGAAAAGTGACTGTCTTGTATGAGTGAGTGACTGAGTCATTCACTGAACTGATTCATTCAAAACACTGATTCGTTCAGGAACAAAACATGTGACCTGTCTTTATGAGTGAGTCATTGAATCATTCATTCGATTTGTTCAAACGCACTGATTCAAAAACACCACCGTTGTGTGTTGTTCAGAGACGCGCTGATCATTGCTTTGAGTTTGTTTGGATCTATTTTAGAGGCGATTCAATATTGTATTTAAAATGTAAATTGCTTATATGAGTTGTTTATTGTCCTATTGTACTCAATTACGCTGTTTGTGATTAGCGGCATGCATTTATTGTATATCATTTATATTAAATAAATAAATTTATATAAATTGTAAAATTAAACTAAAATGAAATGCTGGACTAAAATGATAACATGGGTAATTTATACTAAAATACATGGGTAATTCAGGTTTAAAAAATGAAAAGAATTATTAAACTGCACTTACAGCAGTTATATATCATAATGTAATATAAATATAATACATATATAAACTTTTATTTGTATTTATTATTTATAATTTATAATATTTATAATATTTTTAGTTACATACTTTATTTTTATTTTATAATTTTATATATGATTTATATATTTTTTATTTATATAATTAATGTAATGTGTATAAACTTTTATTTATTATATTATTTAATATATATAACTTTATTTTGATATAATTTGACAAACTATAAGTTTATATATATATATATATATATATATAAACTTATAGTTTGTCAAATTATAGCAAAATAAAGTTATATATTAAATGATATAATAAATATAACAAACACAAGCATAAATATAATATGAATATATAATAAATACATTTATTATATATTTTACATTTATTTATGTGTGTTTTAAATATATATATATATATATATATATATATATTATATGAATTTTATTGTAACATTCTAAATTAAAATTTTCTTCAAGTAACTACTGCTACTTCAGTTCAGATTCAGAAACTAAACTAGAATTTAAAACTTTAAAACAATGCACAAACCTCCTTCATAGGCCATCTTGTTTTTCTGCTGATACCTTAAGGGACATTTTATTGTCTCTCTTTCATCCCAGCCCCCCTCAGCAGCATGTTTCCCCAGGGCCTGTGTGTCTGTCATTGTCCCGTAAAGCCGCTTTCAATCTGTCTCTAAACCTCGTTTACAGTAGGATGTTCATTTGCAGACGCCACATTATGTCCTATATGCGTTTGTTCTTTGGGCTCTTTGTGGGTTTGTAGGTAGTCAGGATGAAGGAAGTCGTTCTGGTGGCAATTAAACTGTCATGAATCTCGAGGCAAGGAATGTCAAGGTCCATTAGAGGGTTTCCCTGAAAGCCTCCGGCACTTACACAGATGTCTCTCGCACACAACGAACATGCTTCCTGTAGTTCATACAGAAACAAGTTTCCTGCGTATAGTGTGGCACGACCTCAGATATTAACCCTCTGGAGTCTGAGGCTGATTTGGGGCCTGGAGAACTTTTGACATGCCCTGACATTTGTGCTTTTTTCAGTTGTTCATAAACATATTAATGGAAAAAGTGTCATTACACTGTATTCAGCACAAACTAGGCTACAATAATATGTGAGGAACATGTATGTACATGTTTGTGTTTTTGAAGGAATAACATTTATGCGTGGTTGTTGAAAAAACAAAAAACTTAAGTCACTGAAATAAGGCCAAAAAAAGTATAATAAATCTGTGTTCATAAGACTTTAGGGTATTGGAGGTTGTAGACTAGAGTTTTTGCTTCAAAATTATGTAAAAATTATGCTGCCTACTCCTTCATATTTAACAATATATTGATTTAGTTTTTGTAAGACACTTTTTGCCAAGAAACACAGTATGCAAGGAGGCGTGAATCACCACTGAAAATGGGCCATTCTCACCTGAGAAGACAAAAGAATTGGATAGTAATGAGCTGAAATGACTTGCATATTAATGAGGCATTTCAGTCAGGTAGGCTGTGAAAAAAAACCTTCTGTGATGTCTCAAGCTCATTATGATATATGAAACATACAGAAAAATATTATTACAATATAAAGTAATGGTTTTATATTATACTTTAAAATATAATGTATTTCTGTGATGCAAAGAGTCTGAATATAGGCTTTTAGTTTAAAAGCATGCACATTTGGAGAAATATTGGATTCTCATATGCTTATGTCAATTTTCTATACAGAGGAGTTATTTTTATTTAATATTCACTGTCATTACTATGAGCGCTGGTGTTTTCAATTCATCCTTGAAGTCGGAGGGCGCTCTGTGCATTTTAGTCCACAAATTCATCTAAAAGAAGAAGAGGCTATTCCATGAATGGAGTTTCCAATACATACAGCAGCAGGAGGGCGCTAAAGAAACAAAAACTCATCTAAACTTCATCTGTAGAAGACAAGTAAACAGGAAGTAACTGCATGTCTTCTAGAGATCGCTAACCATGACTTTTACATCCAGATAAACACTTTTCAAGACAATAAATACACGATTGAGATAATAAATGCATGTATTGACTGAATTAGCGTCTGAATAGCGCTGGCTCCGTGGGCGTGGCCGCATTAGCAGATAATGAGCTGAATCACGGATTTCTGACATGGCTCTCTTTTCATACAGATTACATAAACAAAGAAGGTTTGTTTTCGATTTGACTTACATGATTTAAAACCTGACATCTTAACGTTTTTTTAGACATAAGTGTAATTTTTTTGTCATTAGTATTCACTAAGTTACAGTTCATTTTCTGAGAACTATCAGATTGGAGTTCGTTCAGAGGGAGAGGAGAAATCACGCATCATGTTAGTTTTCTTTATTTTACAAAAAGCACAAAATTCTGTTTTTACTCTGAGTGTACACAAATGAAAGAATATATTCCACAGATTAAAATGGTGTATAACTCTTAATTGTATGTGCAACATTGACGGAGTATTTTGAGTCTCTTTCACACTGATAAGAAAAAAACCACGGTGGTATCGCCGGCGATACCGTCAGACCTCAGAGTGTTAACCAAAGAAAAGATTCCGGTGGGGAATTCAGTGTGCTCTCATGGTGTTGTTTGTTTGCACACATCTAAGATTCAAAGGAATTATTCAAAAAGCAAAAACACATAAATGCTTTTGAATTTTAGGTGTGTGTCAGCACGAGATGCGATGGTGTCGTTGCCGTTCATTTAACCTACTAGATGCGGCGCTAGATAACATAGAGAAGTTACATCGAAACCGTAACAAAGCCATTCACACACACAGAACACATTTTCTGTGCTGCTTTTCCATTGTTTTCTATGTAAACACGGCTAGACGGACACGTTTGACCATTGCACTCACGTCTCGCTCAAGAAAGCCGCATGTTTAGAAAGCCATGTAGAGGTTAAAAGACGTTCACCTTTTCAAAATCATGTCTCAAGACCTTTTGTGGGTTTTTTTTCCATTACAGTTCTGCATCTTGTTTTTAAAGTGCACTGTGATCGGGGCTTCAGATCTTTGTTTTAAACTATGCATATATACATGATGGTTTTATGTTCATAATTGTTTATGCAATTTAATTTATAAATGTTGGTTTAAACATGCACTTTTTTACAGACAGTCATGTTATTTCATTGCTTTGAATAAACCATTTAATATTGTTGCTCATTGCTCCCTCTTGTGGCCTCAGGAGACTTTTTCCCCTCTAACTGAAATTATGCCTTTTTAAATTTGAATATTAGTAATATTTAAATATAAAATTCTAATTTAGTTTCCCAGCCATTTTGACAGCCTCACAAATTAAAAGTAGCAAAAGACTTGCATATTAACCCTTCCGATGAATTTCTCATCCTTTCCCAGGTAACGTTCCGTACAAGGATCTACCACTGTAACATCAACAGTCAGGGTGTGATTTGTCTGGACATCCTGAAGGACAACTGGAGTCCCGCCCTCACCATCTCCAAGGTGCTGCTGTCCATCTGCTCTCTACTCACAGACTGTAACCCAGGTAAGACTCAAACCCTTCTTCTGGTAAAGTAACACCAAGCTCACCCCTCTACACACACCTGTGCAATTGAATCGTCATTGACTAGTAAATTTTTTACTCTATCAAAAATGTTGGAATATATTTGATCAAAAATACACTAAAATCAGTAATATTGTGAAATATTATTGCAAATTAACTGTTTTCTATGTGAAATATATTTTAAAATGTAACTTATTCCTGTGATCAAAGCTACATTTTCAGCACCATTACTCCAGTCTTAAGTGTCACATCAAGGCTCGAAATTGCGACCATTTTGGTCGCATATGCTCCAGAATTTTATTTTGTGCAACCTCAAAATATATTTGGGAGCATTTGTGCAAATAATTCTTGTGGTGCGACCTGTTTTCTAGAGATGCAATGACCATAAATCAGAAATAGACGGTTTTTGCTCCAAACACACGATCTGCAATTGGTTTTGAGTTTAATTTTGGCCGATCTCTGTTCCGGACTTGCACACAAACTGCATTGCAGTCATTTCCCAAAATGTAATTTGTGTGAAAAATATTATGAAGTCTGTTAACAGGACATTAACACAGACCAGAGACAGAACATGTTGAAGACAAGAGAAAGAGGAGAACAGAGAAAATACTGTACCAGGCACAGCAAGTCCACTGTTCATGACGCACGAAATTTAAGAAAATATAAATATTGAATTGGGGGTGGGGGTTTATATGAATGCCTCCTGAAGGAAACTGATTGTCTCCAGAAAAGTTTCAATTGCATTTTCTTTTCCTCTTATCTCCATATAAAGTAGTACTTGTAAGCGCATCGCTGATTTGTTTACAGCAGTACCTAAAAAAACGCTATCTCGCTTCTTTTCCCTAAGCGCCACCTACTGTCAGAGAGTTCATTTGCATTTTCATTCAGTCCGTCTGCGGTTTTTGTTTTGGTGTGTCTTATGTAGCTTAATTTCACAAATCTAAAGTCAGACCATTTTGTTTTTACTTTGAATCATATAATTAAATCTAATTCAAATCAAAACAACAGCTATAATTTACAGTTTTGAATGTTGGATTATTGAGCAAAAATGACAGTATTTTAAAGGGTTAGTTCACCCAAAAATGAAAATTCTGTCATCAATTACTCACCCTCATGTCGTTCCACACCTTTAAGACCTTCGTTCATCTTCAGAACATCTTTTTGTTGTTTTTTTAATCCTCTGTTGAAAGCAAAGAAAATACCACATTCAATTTCCAGAAAAGTAGTAAAAACATGGTAAAAATAGTCAACGTGACTACAGTGGTTCAACCTTAATATTATGAAGCGATGAGAATTTTTTGTGCACAAAGTCTCTTCCCTGTCAAATTTTGTATTTATGTTTAGTTTTTTGTGCACAAAAAGTATTTTATCATAAGTATTTTAAGTATAAAATAACAAAATCTTAATTTGAACTAACCCTTTAAGTTAAATGCAAGTGATCGTACCGGCGCCTCCATGTCATGCGCCAAATAACAGCACACATTTATCTAGGTTAACGTTAAAGCGAGCGGACTTCTAAAGTTGCTACTACTCACATGTCAAGTGTTAAGCCATATTTGAGGTCGATGAATGATGAATGAGAGGCGAATTTGGATTTATCCATCCGTCTGCATGATTTCGGCACTTTTTTTGTTTTATTTTTTTTTCTGCGACTAACCTACAAATACCAATTTTGCTTGACTAAGCCTCTTCTAGTCGACTATTAGGGGGCATCCCTACTGTTTTAGCTTCTTTCACTATTTCAAATCACTGTATAAGCAGTAGTTTAGCCCCTAAGTGGCAGATAAAATGTGCTTTGCATTTGGTCGATTAACTTGCTGACGAATGTCCCTGTGTCCGCAGCTGATCCCCTGGTTGGGAGCATCGCCACACAGTACTTGACCAACAGAACGGAACATGACAGAATAGCTAAACAGTGGACGAAGAGATACGCCACATAAACCGGGCCGTACAGTATCGCCCCCCTCCTCGACACAAACACACACTATATCCCCCCTCAGCCCTACTGTGCCTCTACCTCTCCCCGTCTGCTGAAAGCACACTCACCAAGTGCAACAATAGATCTGGCCCCTCTTCCTTCCAACTTCCTGTAGACCTTTCTGTGAAGAAAACTTTCCTTTGTTCCTTGTTGACTTGAAAGCTTCTTTTTATACAAAGAGTAGATTGGGACTTTATTTTCCAATTATCTGAATGTTTGAATTACCTTACTGTAGGTGAAAAGGAATACTATTGTTATTATTATTATTATTATTATTATTATTATTGTTATTATTATTATTGTCCTTCAACTTAATGTATGTATATCCTTTCTTTTAAAGTGGCATCAGGAACAAATACAGCTTATGAACTACTTTTGTTTTTTCTCATCACCATATAGTGTATTTCTTCTTCTTTTTTCTTTCTCTCTCTCTATCTCCTATCTTTCCTTTTGTTAGAAGTCAGTAAAAATTTCCATGCATGTAACCGGATGTCGAATCGCATCCATCCAACTCCAAACTCTACCCTCTTGTTTTGTTTGTATGTATTTTTTAAACTCAAAGTCATGGCAGCCACTTGACGATAGGCTTGCTTGTGAATTTAAAAAAATGAAAAGGAAAAAAAAACAAAAAAACAATGTGTACATATTGCTACATGCCACCTCTGGCCAGAATGGACTGTTGTGCACTTGCTTCATGAAAAACACCATAAATAAACACTGTGGCTGAATTGTCATTTCTTGTATGTAGTGTCATATGTTCAGTGCACGTGTTTTCAGTTCCACACTTTCTCTCTAGTGTTACGCATGACTTCCTGTGCTTCTGTCACATGTGGTTTAAACATCAGTCACACTGCAAAATTGGTTTTATCTAATATGTGTGTCATGCAAGAGCTCTGGTTTGTACAGTAGTGGCCAAAAGTGATGTCCAGAGGGATGATATTTGGTTTTAATGACCATAAACGTTTGATTAAACCATCAAAATATGAGGAAAATATTTTAGATATTTTTTTAAATATGAGGGAAAAATACTTGGTTACGTTATTTATATGACAAAATTTGTTGAGGAAAAAAATGGCAAACGATGGCTACAGGTTTTATTTGACAGGTTTACAGAAAAACAATAAGGATACAAAAAAAAAAAAATATATATATATATATATATATATATATATATATATATATATATATATATATATATATATTTTGCACTGCTCAGACATCACTTTTGGCCACTTCTGTATGGCAAAAATGTGAAAACATATTCTGGCGGGTGCTTTCCTCCAAAAGTATAATCCCTGGAAATAAGCAGGAAATTATATTGCCAAACATGCAAACTCTATACCACGGCACTCCACATATTCTGCTATTTGCACCACGTCAAATCTTGTTTTATTTATTTTTATGCAGTTTTTTGATTGAGAGAGGAGTGTGGAGTTTTTGCTAGTTTCTGGAGCTTCAATTTTCTCATTAAGATGCACAAGTTTCCCCATTCTCACACATTTCAATGTCAAAATCAAGACTAATGAAAGACATAAAAGTAGGTTACAAATGAATGAATCAGAGTTGATGCACTACCTGTTCTCCTGAGGATCTCCTGTGAATCCCTGCCTGATTGATCTGATTACCTGGAAGAAAAAGCAGCTGATTTGAGTGTACAGAGACTTTCAGGAGAGCTTTTCACAGTCCAGGTAAGAATATCTTCATGATAACACTTGTAATTTTTTAATGTATGTATATTTTGCACTTACAAACAACCATGAATGCCTTTCCAGGATGACATCTGGATTATCTGCATTTTATGTAAATTATTCTTAAAAAATGTAGGTATTCAAATTATAATTTATGTAAATTCTGTCCTCCATACTAACATTTCACGATAAATTTTAAGGTGGACTGGTGTTTTGTATTAGTTTTACTGTGTAGATTTAGCTGAAAGCATACTGGGAAGTTCCTATAGTAGCAGCCTATAGGGGCATGTTGTCACAAATTGGCACAAGGCAAGCATGTTCAGTTTCTTTAAGGTTAACCCCTTAACTGCCACCCCCCCTTTTTGAGCATATGCACTATCCAAACTTAAATTATTATAATTCAAGAATGCTATGGAATATAGATTTAAAGGAACATTTCATCCAAAAATGAAAATTCTGTCATCATTTTCTCACCCTCAGGTTGTTCCAAACCTGTATAAATTTCTTTGTTCTGATGAACTCAGAAGATTGTTGCTGAAGTTTAACCACCTCAAATGAAAATATGAAGAAGATATAGAAGTCTAAATTTACTGTAAATCAAATCTACTGTACTTAATTTCATATCAAATATATATTTTACAAAATATTTTTTTACTCTAAAATTGATATAAAATCAAAGCCATATGTATAACCAAGTTGTGTTTCACAAAAATTGAGGTTCCCATGAGATTTTGTTTAGGCGTTGTACCAAAAATAGCCACTGGGCGTCACCCACTTTCCATTGAATTTTTTTTTGATGCATTCTCCTGTAACAAATTAATACATTTCTGTCCAAATATCACTTCTATCACAAAACAGATGCCAAATATTGAAGCTTGAGATTCAGACCTTTCTGGCGATGTGTTTTGTCAAGATTAGAAAAGTTTTGACTATAAAATAGTTCAAATAAATTTTGTAATATGAAACATGACTATGCCCACTAGGGGGATGAGCCAGCTAAAAGAATTTAAAGTACTGTTTCCATGGTAAATCAAAGTCCAATTTTAAAACTGTTTTCACAGGATGAATCCTGAGTTGTATCCTAATTTATGATTAAAAAAATATGTGACACAAATTTCAATAAATAAAAACAGCTCCAAGTGTCCCGCTAGCGGTGACTGTTAAGGGGTTAAATAAATAAATTCATAAATTAATTTAGTTTTTATAGTCTGCACACTCTACTAGACAGCTAATTATTGTTACTCATTTGTAAAATCCCCCTGTAGTCAATTATTTTATCCCTTAAAACTAATCTTTGATCACCAAAATGACATATTTAAACATGTCTTAAAGCATATTAAAAACACCACATAGTCTTTAAGCAGTTTCATATCATTGTATAGGCTAAACTTACAAATGTTTGTCTTCTTTTCAGCACAATTCACTCTCACAAAGCAAAGGCGCTAAGATGTCATCATTACAACGGTTATGGAAGGAAGTTTTTTCTTTCTAGGGATAGTATATGTATTAACTACACTAAACTAGTCAGAGATTTTACTAAAACGCTTTTTTTCTAGAACAGATAAAACGTAGTTCCCGCTCTAAATTCTGATTGGATGAGCACCTGTGACCGCGCGCATTTTATTAATGAGCCGTTGCTACGTTGCTTAGCAACCATAAAGAGCCCACTTATAGCAAACCTGTTTATTCTTATTATTAGTAGTATTATTACCAAAGTCCTTCTAAGATTCTTTCACTCGGCGGCCATCTTAGAAACGCATCTCGGGCATTCAAGTGCAGCTCCTATCTATTTGAATGGGGAAACATAATTCTAAAGCTGTTTGCCAAGCTTTCGAATAAAATTTGTATATTTGAAATCACCAATGAAATCTGACAATAACTGTCTCATAATTTTTGTTTCCAAACACTCGAAAAAAAACGATATTTTTCAGGCTGGATCAACCTAAAAGCGCGTCTCTTGTGCCTCAATTCGTAGGCTCGCGTCTGACTGTTTCTATAGGAACCGGAGCCGCTGCAGTGACGATGACTTTAACAATTGGCGATTGGCTCTTATTTAGAAGGCGGGACTTATTCCGCCATATTGCGTTGCACTTTCTCCCATTCAAAACAATACGAGTGACCCGTCTTGTGTTATTCTATAGTCTTTGTTATGACACCCATTACTTGTAAAAATCACGCTGGATAAGCGAGTCGTTTATTAACATCAATTAACCTAAATTTCAATCGAATGATCTCAGCCCACATAAACCAAAAAGGTTAATCATACAATGTCATTATGTCTGATCCACAGCGATAAAATTAGGAAATCTTCCACTTGGTATTTTATGTTAGTCAGCAGTTCACAGTTCATTTACTATATAAAATCAAGTGACGACTGTTCTACAAACTAACCTTTCACACACATGACATCTATCAGCTGTTGGAGATTTTAATGATGAGCAAGACATACTCACCACAAGTGCCAAAAGGTTGATCAATCATTGCGAATTTTACACCTCAAATCATAAAATGTCAAACTCTGTCATTCACTCAAGCTGATTCAGGTCAGTCCAGCGCTCGCGTGTTCAGCTGTCTTAAAGGAACAGTTCACCCAAAAATTAAAATGGCGCGATTGTTTCCTCATGACATTATTTTTTTCCGTGGAGCATAAAAGTAAATTTCCAAGCATCCATTTTCCTCATAAACCACGACTGTCAAGTTAAAAATAGAACATGATAGAAATACGATAGAAGTTGTCCACTTGACTTGCGCGCTAGTCCAAGTCTTCCTGCATTGTGTGTGGAAATATTATATTTTAATTATATTATATTCACTATTCAGTGTTGCTACTGTTAACTAAATCTATTAAAAAAATTGTTTCTGTAATTAAAATGAAGTTGAAATTAAATAAAACATTAGATGGGGGAAAAAAAAAAACTTAAATGAAACTTATAGCTAAAATAAAAGAAGTTTGGTTGCAATCGAACTAAAACTGAAATAAAAACTAATTAAAGCTATAAACAAATACAAAAAAATAAATGAATTAAAAATAAAGCCAAGCTTAAAATATGAATAAATAATATGCTATAAAATAGCACTGATTACATTTCATCTTCTGATTGAAGGACCAAGAAAAGTTAGATGATCAATGTAACTAATTTACTTACATTTGATCAATGCAGAATCTTAAATATGTATTATTTATTTTACGTCAGAACCTTTCTTTGTTTTAACATTTTCAAAATCCTAAACTTTTAATAATCTCAGACTAGATTCCACTGCATATTGTATTATTAACATGTATATTTAATAACCATTATATGATTCCAATAACGTGTGCTTTGTAAAGATTAACACAATCTAATAACAGAGCAGTAATATTTGTGGTCCCAACACAGACATCTATATTTTCAGGACACCCTGACACCACATTTACACCAGATGATCCATTCAAACAACCCAGGATCTTGATAACATCATCTTCAGAGAAAAAAATCACCTGCTTTCTATTTGTTCACCATGTTCAGATAATTGTAGAGATCTAGCCTGTCCACTAGGTGTCAGTACATGACTGTCTGTTTATCAGTATCTGATAGGGACATCCAGATAACATGGACTCTCCATTCAGAGGTGCTGCTGTCCATCCACTCAATACAGACTGTAATAAAAGGATCAAAATGAGAAGTATATTTAAACATCTCTGTCCAGTGTGTAGATTTATAACCCGTCCTCTGTAAGGGTCCACTGCTGCCTGAGATATGTGGATTAATGCAGTCAATTATCTGAGATAAAGATCAAGAGCTGGTTAATAATTCATAGATTATGGTGAAACGACATGCCATAGACCTACTTTACCAAATGGTTATTTATAGATGTTCTTCTGGTGCATTTAACCACACCTTCCTCTCTGGGGTTGTGCAGTACAGGACGTCGTGTCCTAGTGTTCTTCGAATCAGTGATCTGACTGGAGAAAAATGTTCATATGGGGAACACATATTCCCAATTTACTCCGGGTAATTATGGGATGTATTGGCATTAATATGTACTTTATAAGTACTAATAAACAGACAATATGCAAGTTAATAAGCAAATAGTTAAAGTGAGAATTGATCCCCATACTAAGGTGTTACCAAATGTTCAGGCTGTGTATGGTACATTATGTGACTTTCTAAACTTGGCTTGTTAAAGCAGGTTATTGTCTTGGGAATAACCAGTCAAATTTACTATCACTGTTGCATATCCAGAGGTGTAAAGAGTACCTGAAAACCATACTTGAGTAAAAGTACTGATACCTTACATCGAAAATGACTCCATTACAAGTTATAAGTCACCAATTCCAATACGACTTTGAGTAAAAGTCTTAGAGTATCTGATTTTAACAGTACTGAAGTATTTTACTCGTGCTGAATGTAGGCTCAGAGATGCACTAGTCCTGCAAGGCATGCCAGTGAAATTAAGAAACGATTGATTTGTAAGATGAGAAATCATGTTTATTTTCTAAAATCAAAATAAAACTGAACACCTCAATGTTGCAATAAATCAAGGTTGACACAACAACCTTTTAAACGTCTACAAACTCTTACGTCTCAGTTAAGCTCAAGTGGCTATAAGTAAACCAATATCCATCAAAAAGATCTTGTCAATATAGCGGATTAATAAAATAATGTTATGTAAAATTAAAAAGTCAAAGTCTGCTACACATTACCAGCTGATGCACTCACATTCATGTAAAGTGTCCATGTTGATAGGGGTGAGTAAAGGCAAAACGCACAAGATGTAGTACCTTCAATGACCTTAGATGTCGATATCGCTGCTGCAGAAAAAGTTAGGTGTCATGAAAAATGTAATGTGTAATTGCATTACTCATCACAAATGTATTCAAGTAAAAAGTACATTTACTTGCTCAAAAACGTTGTCAAGTAGAGAGTAAAAGTTGATAATATCTTTGATACTAAGTACAACTACAAAGTAGCGAAAAAATACTTAAGTACAGTAACTAATTACATTTCCTCAAGTACTTTACACCTCTGTGCATAACCATCATAACCATAATTATGATGCTGTCACATAAGGCTCATATATGCTTTTCTGTCCTGGCACTGAAAAAAGTGTAGTTGAGCTTAGTAAATATTTGAATAAATGTTCTGAAGAAAAACAAGACAGTTATTGCATTTTATGGGTAAAATGAATGTCTTAAAATGTAATATATATATATATATATATATTTGCAAGTTGCTTAAAAGTGTCTGCTAAATTATTAAATGCGTGTGTATATATACACTATATTGCCAAAAGTATTGGGACACCCCTCCAAATCACTGAATTCAGGTGTTTCAATCACTTCCATGGCCACAGGTGTATTAATCAAGCGCTAGGCATGCAGACTGCTTCTGCAAACATTTGTGAAAGAATGGGTCGCTGTCAGGAGCTCAGTGAATTCAAGCGTGGTACCGTGATAGGTTGCCACCTGTGCAATAAGTCAATTTGGGAAAATTCCTCACTACTAAATATTCCACGGTCAACTGTTAGTGGTATCATAACAAAGTGGAAGCAATTGGGAACAACAGCAGCTCAACCACGAAGTGGTAGGCCACCTAAAATCACAGAGCGGGGTCAGCGCATGCTGAGGCACACAGTGTGCTTGAGTCGCCAACTTTCCACAGAGTCAATAGCTACAGACCTTCAAACTTCATGTGGCCTTCAGATTAGCTCAAGAATAGTGCATAGAGAGCTTCATGGAATGGGTTTCCGTGGCCGAGCAGCTGCATCCAAGCCTTACATCACCAAGTGCAATGCAAAGCGTTGGATGCAGTGGTGTAAAGCACGCCGTCACTGGACTCTAGAGCAGTGGAGACGTGTTCTTTGGAGTGACCAATCACACTTCTCTGTCTGGCAATCCGAAGGATGAGTCTTGGTTTGGCATTAGCCAGGAGAACAGTACTTGCCTGACTGCATTGTGCCAAGTGTAAAGTTTGGTGGAGGGGGATTATGCTGTGGGGTTGTTTTTCAGGGGTTGGGCTTCAACCCTTAGTTCCAGTGAAAGGAACTCTTAATGCTTCAGCATACCAAGACATTTTGGACAATTTCAAGCTCCCAACTTTGTGGGAACAGTTTGGGGATGACGCTTCCTGTTCCAACATGACTGCGCACCAGTGCACAAAGCAAGGTCCATAAAGACATGGGTGAGTGAGTTTGGTGTAGAAGAACTTGACTGGCCTGCACAGAGTCCTGACCTCAACCCGATAGAAAACCTTTGGGATGAATTAGAGCGGAGACTGTGAGCCAGGCCTTCTCGCCAACATCACTGCCTGACCTCACAAATGCGCTTCTAGAAGAACGGTCAAAAATTCCCATGAACACACTCCTAAACCTTGTGGAAAGCCTTCCCAGAAGAGTTAAAGCTGTTATAGATGCAAAGGGTGGGCCAACTCCATATTAAACCCTACGGATTAAGAATGGGATGTCATTAAAGTTCATGTGCATGTAAATGCAGGCATCCCAAAACTTTTGGCAATATAGAGTGTATATATATATATATATATAATATATATTCCTTGCTTAGTTGGGCACACTTGATATTCATATGTTATATATATACAAACCCGATTCCAAAAAAGTTGGGACACTGTACAAATTGTGAATAAAAAAGGAATGCAATAATTTACAAATCTCATAAACTTATATTTTATTCACAATAGAATATAGATAACATATCAAATATTGAAAGTGAGACATTTTGAAATGTCATGCCAAATATTGGCTCATTTTGGATTTCATGAGAGCTACACATTCCAAAAAAGAGGCCAGAAAAGTTAAATGTACATATAAGGAACAGCTGGAGGACCAATTTGGAACTTATTAGGTCAATTGGCAACATGATTGGGTATAAAAAGAGCCTCTCAGAGTGGCAGTGTCTCTCAGAAGACAAGATGGGCAGAGGATCACCAATTCCCCCAATGCTGCGGCCAAAAATAGTGGAGCAATATCAGAAAGGAGTTTCTCAGAGAAAACACGCAAAGAGTTTGAAGTTATCATCATATACAGTGCATAATATCATCCAAAGATTCAGAGAATCTGGAACAATCTCTGTGCGTAAGGGTCAAGGCCGGAAAACCATACTGGATGCCTGTGATCTTCGGGCCCTTAGACGGCACTGCATCACATACAGGAATGATACTGTAATGGAAATCACAACATGGGCTCAGGAATACTTCCAGAAAACATTGTCGGTGAACACAATCCACCGTGCCATTCGCCGTTGCCGGCTAAAACTCTATAGGTCAAAAATGAAGCCATATCTAAACATGATCCAGAAGCGCAGGCGTCAAAATTTGAAGCTCTTTTTGGAAAACTGGGACGCCATGTCATCCGGACTAAAGAGGACAAGGACAACCCAAGTTGTTATCAGCGCTCAGTTCAGAAGCCTGCATCTCTGATGGTGTGGGGTTGCATGAGTGCGTGTGGCATGGGCAGCTTACACATCTGGAAAGGCACCATCAATGCTGAAAGGTATATCCAAGTTCTAGAACAACATATGCTCCCATCCAGACGTCGTCTCTTTCAGGGAAGACCTTGCATTTTCCAACATGACAATGCCAGACCACATACTGCATCAATTACAACATCATGGCTGCGTAGAAGAAGGATCCGGGTACTGAAATGGCCAGCCTGCAGTCCAGATCTTTCACCCATAGAAAACATTTGGCGCATCATAAAGAGGAAGATGCGACAAAGAAGACCTTTGAGCAACTAGAAGCCTGTATTAGAGAAGAATGGGACAACATTCCTATTCCTAAACTTGAGCAACTTGTCTCCTCAGTCCCCAGACGTTTGCAGACTGTTATAAAAAGAAGAGGGGATGCCACACAGTGGGAAACATGGCCTTGTCCCAACTTTTTTGAGATGTGTTGATGCCATGAAATTCAAAATCAACTTATTTTTCCCTTAAAATTATACATTTTCTCAGTTTAAACATTTGATATGTCATCTATGTTGTATTCTGAACAAAATATTGAAATTTGAAACTTCCACATCATTGCATTCTGTTTTTATTCACAATTTGTACAGTGTCCCAACTTTTTTGGACTCGGGTTTGTATTAACTGCTTTGTATTTTAACCAATAAAAAAGTATTAAAACAGAACATACGACAATCACATATTTGTATAATCCCTGGTGATTGTTCAGATAAATTGTAGTAAGAATATTTGGGTTTAGGGGTATGGGGTTGGATTATGCGCTCAAACGTGTCTAAATAGTGTAAATAAAAAATAAAATAAATGTAAATAAAATTATGCTGGTGGATTAAATTGAAAATCACACCCCAACATATGTCTCATAATGGCAAAATTACACCCCAATATGTTTTTTCATCATAATTCCCATGGCCATCTGCTATGCAAAAAGTTTCAAATTAAAAGCAATGCACACCAAAAAAATTAATGTGAAAAAATGATGTGAAAGTGTTAAAAATACAGATAGGCATTCAAGATCTATTTGGTCTCTTTTACTCTAAAGAATTATTAACTTGCACAGGCAGACTTTCCATACATCATGTACATTGTCTAATAATCATTGGCTTTCAAAATCATCAATAAAGGTCAGAGGCAATTGGTGTCAAAGCTGAAATTGAACTGTAAACTGGTAACACTGTAGCTGATGCTGAGTTCAGTTCATTGGGCAACGCTGACTTTGGTGATGTGAAAGGGCTTTTAGACATGATTTATATCAAATGAAGCATTTTGTTCTTTCTTTTCTGCTTCTTATCTCCCCCAGGTCCACAGAGGCAGACCCAGACGCTGAGAAAATGCAGTGCACTGTTTGTCCTCTCGCAACTATTTATTCAGCTTTCTGCTCACAGATGCTTCTTGTAACGCCACTCAATTACTGCGATCTGCTATGGTCCCCACCTAACGGACGTGTAATTAATTAAGCTCTTTAATTTTATGTTAATGATGTGGAAAATGCTAATGACTAAGTAAAATAGGTTGTTGAAAGGCCTATAAAAACACGATGAAAAGAAAACGTTTGATCAGATGCTTCATGTACTTTGAACACACAGGAGGTTGTTACAAATAAATTATCTCTATTTTATTCGCTTTTTTACATCTTTAATGCAAGTTTTCTCGAAGTCACACTCAGGAATCAATTTTAATTGTACTTATTCAGTCTGATGTTCTTCTATTTGTAGCACTTTGTGTGTGTGTGTGTGTGTGTGTGTGTGTGTGTGTGTGTGTGTGTGTGTGTGTGTCTGTGTGTGTGTCTGTGTGTGTCTGTGTATGTGTTTGTGCAGCATCACTGAAGTCAACTAACTTTCACAGCGAATTCTCATTACAATTTTTGTAGAAGAAGAGACTTCCCTCTTTGACTTTCAACAGCCCATCTTGTAATTTAAAGCACTGAGTAATGCTATTATAGATTTCTGCAAAGTACAAAAAAAGCATTCTGTCACTGTGCTATTCAAAGAAAATTCACCTCTTTCAGTGAAACGACACGAGTTGCTTCTTTCCTGTTTTGTCATGTGTCAAAATGACATAATGAGACAAAGCTGTAAAGACTAGGAGCATCACATTCTCACATCTGTGGTACTGGATTGATTTAGTAAGGTATAAAATATTTTACTTCTATATATTTTTTCTTTTCATATTGAATTGTGACTTTTTTCAGTTTTGTTTGTTTTTGTTTGTTTTGGTCAGAAAATGAAAATTACAAAAACATTTAACTGTATGTGTATATATGCGTGCATTGATAGATAGATATATCTAATACCAATAATATGCATTTTGATATTTACAGTATACACATGAAATGACAAGTATTTTAAGGGCTTATTTTTCATTGTTAGCAAGAAGGAACTTTTTTTTTTCTTAATGTACATTTTTTTTTATGTATATATCTAAAAATGAAATTGTTCTGAAACAGATGTTGCTAAACTTAATATGTTTGTTATTGTCTTTAAAGTGTTAGTGCTGGTTAATTCTCTGATAATGTTTATATTTTAACTGTCATAAAGTTTTTCACACTTCACTAATAGTAATAATTCTCCTTTAACATGTTTCACATCTCCGACTGGTGACAACCTGCAATCTGCAAACTGAAAATAAAAACATTTAGACATTTAGACATATATATATATATAAGTACATCTATAAGTACATCTTTGTACCTTCTTACCCCTAAATGGTACATATTAGTACCTTTTCACTTTTGTCACTTTTTGTACTTTAGGGACAGCACTGTACCTTTTTTCTGACAGTGTAACCCCATAATTATATAGTATGTACATGTAGTTAATTACTATTATCCAGTACTAAATTGCACTGTAACAAGGACACCCTAAAATAAAGTGTAACCAAAGCTTGTAGTGATTGAAACTATTACTACTTTTTACCCTGGTGTAAAAATGTCACCTAATCATGCATTTTGATCTCTGTATGTGTTCATTGTGGAATTATTGTGAAATGCTCCTATGCATTTCCTGAGATGCATTGTTATATATTCAGAATTTATTTGAGAATATCCTAAATATACTACATGTTTATTTATTATTGCAAGCATAGATATTATTATAGATATTATTTAGCACTGTTGTTTTGTTTAGTCAGTCCCTTTGTTGGGACTTTTTTTTTTTTTTTTGCCATTAAGCTAAAAGCCTATATGAAATGCCATAGAGGTTACATAATTGTTCAGACATTTTGCATCACAGAAATACATTATATTTTAAAGAATATAATAGAATACCATTATTTTAAATTGTAATAATATTTCACAGTATTGCTGTTTATGATGAGCTGAGACATTATTACAGAGGGTTTTTTTCACAGCCTACCTGACTGAAAGGCCTCATTAATATGCATATTATTTCAGGTCATTATTATGTGATTCTTTTGTCTTCTCAGGTGTTAATGGCCCATTATTCATGCAGATTCACGCCTCCTCGCATACTGTGTTTCTTGACAAAAAGTGTCTTACAAAATTTAAATCTCTCTATTGTTTTATATGAAAGAGTAGTCAGCATAATTTTTACATAATTCTGAAGCAAAAACTCTAGTTTACAACCCCCAATAACCAAAAGTCTTGTGAACACAGATTTAAAATACTTTTTTTGGCCTTATTTCAGTGACTTAAGTTTTTTGTTTTTTCAATGACCACGCATAAATGTTATTACTTCAAAAACACAAACATGTACATACATGTTCCTCACATATTATTGTAGCCTAGTTTGTGCTGAATACAGTGTAATGACACTTTTTTCATTAATATGTTTATGAACAACTGAAAAAAGCACAAATGTCAGAGCATGTCAAAACTTCTCCAAGCCCCAAATCAGCATCAGACTCCAGAGGGTTAAAAGCATGCACATTTGGAGAAATACTGATAGATTCTTATATGTTTGTCAATTTTCTATACTGAGAAGTAATATTTATTGTCATCAATATGAGCGCTGGATACTGTGTTTTTAATTCATACTTGCAGCCGGAGGGCGCTCTCTGTGCACATTTAGTCCACAAATTATTCTAATGAAGAAGAAAAGGAACTAGGAACTAACGGCATGTCTTCTAGAGATCGCTAACCACGGCTTTACCATCCAAATAAACACTTTTCAAGACAATAAATACATGATTGAGACGATGAATGCATGTATTGCATCTGAATATGGGTCTGAATAGCGCTGGCTCTGTGGGCGTGGCCGCATTAGCGGATAATGAGCTGAATCACAGACTTCTGACATGGCTCTCTTTTCATACAGATTACGTAAACACAGAATGTTTTTTTTCGATTTAAAACCTGACATTTCAACGTTTCTTTAGACGTGTCATTTTTTTGTCATTAGTATTCATAAGTTACAGTTCATTTTCTGAGAACTATCAGATTGGACTTCGTTCAGAGGGAGAGGAGAGATCTAGCATCATGTTAGTTTTCTTTATTTTACAAAAAGCAAAACATTGTGTTTTTACTCTGAGTGTACACAAATAAAAGAAGACATTCTATAGTTTCAATTGATATATTACTTATGTCTCTATGACAAGAAATGACGGAGTAGTTTAAGTCGGTTTTGCTGCAATGTGAAAAAAATCCTACAAAACGCGCTGACGCGTTTTCAGACCTCAGGGAGTTAAATACTGCTGGATTAGATACCAGTGCCTGTTGAGGACAATTACGTTAATGAGAATAACTCCTTGTAAAGCAATATTTTACTGATACTAAAAGAAAGAAAAAAATAGGGGTTAAGACTCATGACATTCCAAACCCGCAAGACCTTTGTTTACAAATTATTTTTGATGAAATCCGAGAGGTCTCTGAACCACACACTGCTTACGTTGTAGAGACGCGCATGCGTAGTGCTGCTCTCATGGACGGCGCCGGCCAATACTAAGTCGTCACTCTTCGGAGAACCAACCCCCTTGGGCCCCTCACCCCTCCTGCGCCCCAATCACCCAGACCAGCCCCCTGCATCCACTTCCACTCCCATGCAACATCAGCAGTAGCCTCCACCCAAGCAGCGTAGAGGAGCCGGTCATGGACAGGGTGACCAGCCATCCAGGCCCCCCGCCATGCAAGGTGCCAAAAGTAAAGGTAAACAGAGGCCCTAAGACAGGCGACCCAGAGATGGAGGGGACAGCTTTTTGGGAGATGATGACTGCACCAATCCTTCCCCCGGAGGAGGACCGGGTCAAAAATCCTTTGTTTCATTCTCTTTTTGTTCTGCCCAAATTCTCAAATTGAAGTAGTTTCCTTCGTCTCTGGGTCCCAAGAGGGTATGAAGAGAAGTGGGTGCAGAACCGGACCGCTCTCATCCTCCTCTATCAACCGCAGGCAGCAGTGGGGGCTTTGAGCATGCAACCCAACCTTCTCACAAAGCCTCTGCCCGACCGTGGACCAGGTCGACCTTGAAAAGAGAGCTCCCTGAGCCGGGTCCCTGCATTTTACCTTGCTGCCCCACTGAGGGTAAGCCTGTGGTCCCTTTGATCCTGCTTGCACAGTATCTGCGAGCCTGGTTAGCACTCCCCAGTCCATCTTGCTGGCTCATTCGGACCATCAGGCTCGGCTTTACGATTCAGTTCGCCCGACGTCCCTTTTTTTAAATTTGCCGATGCCCAAGTCTTCCATGCGGAGATCGCAGTCCTATTGGCAAAGGACACAATAGAGTGGGTCCCTCCAGCCGATACAAAGACAGGGTTCTACAACCCCATTGTACCCAAGAAAGGTGTTGGGTTCTGACCAATCTTGGATCTGTGAGTTTTGAACCGGGCTTTACTCAAGCTACTGTTCAAAAATGCTGACACAGAAACGCATTTTCGAATGCATTCATCCCTGTGATTGGTTTGCAGTGATCGGCCTGAAAGATGCGTACTTTCATGTCTCAATTCTTTCTCGAAACAGGCCATTCCTGTGTTTTGCGTTCAAGGGTCGAGCATAACAGTACAAAGTCCTGCCCTTTGGCCTGTCCCTATTGCCCCGTGTCACGGAGGCAGCCCTTGTTTCCATAAGAGAACATGGCATTCGCATTCTCAATTATCTCGACGACTGGCTTATTCTAGCACAGTCCTGAGATCAGTTATGCGAACACAGGGACCTGGTGCCTAGTCACCTCAGCCAGTTAAGTCTTTGGGTCAACTGGGAGAAGAGCAAAATCTTGCCTGTGCAGACGATCTCTTTTCTCGGTATGGAGTTTGACTCAGTCAAACAAAAAACATGCCTCACAGAACTTTTCCAATGTTCACTTTCCCAGTGTTATCCAACTTCACTGTGTGAGTCGTCTTTTCTGCATATGCGTACACCATGTCAGAGAGGGATCAGCTGGCTTTCACAGGGCACTGGAAGGGGCAGCACCTGTGGAGTTTTGGTAGGGATCCCAAATTGTCGGTCTCCTCCCGTCGCAAACAAATATCTTAATCTGTCATGACAATGTGTCACAGACACACCAGGCTCTACACGCACCCAATCACAATGCACTCCTTCTCCTGAGTATTAACAAACCACACCATCAGCACCAATCACCTCAGCAGCATAAAAGACACTCCAGAGCACACAGTCACTGTCTGGTCTCGTTAACGCAAACCTACCTGTTATGCCTACCTCAAGGACTACTTACCTGTCTCCAGCGTTCTCTGTGATTCCTAGTGTCTCCTCGTCTCCAGTGAGTGTCATTGTGTCTCGTCTGCTCCATGTCTGCCTGCATCCACAATCCCTGGGAAAGACAAAGACAAGTATCAGTTCCAGTATCATCTCCAGTCACAAACTTATCCTGCTTTCACTCACCTGCACTCTGCCCGCCATCTCTGATTGTTTAATAAATATACATCTTAACTATACCTGTGTCTCAGGGTTTGAGAGTGTGTAATTAATAAGAATTTTTCGGTGTGAACTAACCCTTTAAATATTTATTTTTCTCTTACAGGTTTGCTTACTTGGCATCTACAGTGACAATGGCGTGGACGGTGGGTCTCAGTAACCTGGTGTTAGCGGTCTACGGATTCACGCTGATCATAGGCCTTCCTGCCAATATCTTGGCCTTTTACACCTTCTTTCAGAAGATCCGCCAGCAATCCACCCCGATGGACGTGCTGATTCTTAGTTTAACCATCTCTGACCTGATCTTATTCTTTTTCCTGCCATTTCGCATGGTGGAGGTGGCCAACATGAAATGGACGCTGCCGTACTTCCTCTGCCCACTGTCAGTATTCATCTTCTACTCCGTCATCGGCAACAGCACCTTACATCTGACGGCCATCAGTGTGGAGCGATACCTGGGTGTAGCTTTCCCCATTAAATACAAGCTGAAACGCAAGCCTCGAAATGCAGTGATAGCCTGCGTCATGTTCTGGGTTGTTTCCATGGCGCACTGCAGCGTCGTCTACATCATCCAATACCACGATCATTTGAACCCCAACATCACCGATCCATCGAAGCGTAACACCTGTTATGAGGAATTCACCACCGAACAGCTCAAGATCCTCCTGCCGGTTCGCCTCGAGCTTTCTATTGTTTTCTTCTGCATTCCTTTCCTCATCTGCTGCTTCTGCTACATAAAGTGTATCTGCATACTTTCCCGTCTATCCAAAGTTCACGCCAAGAAGCGGTATAGAGCTATCGGGATGGCGTTGGGAACGCTTCTGGTCTTTGTTATCACTTTCATGCCCTTCAGCGTCATATATGTGGAGGAATATGTCAGCGGCTACAGCGCTAATTGGAAAAAATTTGCTCTGCTCACCACCACGCTGAATGCATGTCTCGACCCTTTCATATTCTACTTCTCTTCTTCAGCACTCAGAGAGACTTTCAAGAAGGTGTTGCAGGAGCTGGTGAGGCGACTGCTTCCTCCCTGCTGCCGCTTGGCTCTCTGCTGCCCTTTATTCAACCGTGGGAAATCAGAGGAGAGAACACAGAGCTCAGATGACAGCATCCGCTAACATATCAAGCCAGGTTTTGCTTTGATTGATGTGCTTTGCATTGCCTGCATGTGCATCTTCAATGAATGACATTCTGTCCAAAGCCAATTCTATTATGCCACCGTGACCCAATGCTTTATGGATGGACAGATGGACAGCTTAAAATTTGTTTTTGAAAGAGAAAATCAAGCATGCACATGATGATTGCACATCATGCAATTCAATGCAAAATCTAACATTCAAATACGTAGCATTTACTTACAGCATTGCTATGATCATAATCAAGATACTCTGATACAACCTTGTGAAACAAGCTGTTTTTGTTACTAATTTTTCAATAAATTTTGTGATTAGACTTCCATTCTTTATTCCTTCATTCTGAACCATTTACTTGTTGCTCATGAATGCTGTTTATTTATTTTCTTTGCAGCACTCAATATAATTTTTTTTAAACTTGCCATCTCTTTAGATAGACCAACACAAACTCCTGTGATGTCACTTCCTGTCTCTGATTGGAGTTATACAGCGTGTGGAGGTACAAGTTTGATTTGTAATCATTTATTTAATTTTTTTTCTATATATTTTATCTGTTCTCTTTATAATGGCTAATAAGTAATCTAATTTATTGTCACATAATGTGAATATTGGGTGTCACTGAAAATTTGAACAGTTCCATGTCTCGGATGTCAGAATTTGGTTATCACTTTGGTTAATGTCAAAGTTTAGTTTTTTACCTCATTAAGTGAAGTTCCTAAACATAATTTAGGGAGGAGCGAGCCCATCTAATCTTCCAATCAACAGCCAGAGTATATAAGCAGCTGCTTACCTCTCTCCCAAAAATGAAAAATTTGATGTTTATCTGCTTACCCCCAGGGCATCCAAGATGTAGGTGACTTTGTTTCTTCAGTAGAACACAAATGGTGATTTTTAACTGCAACCGTCGCTGTCTGTCATATAATGCATGGCAATGGGAACTCCATCTATAAGAGTAAAAAAAACATGCACAGACAAATCCAAATGAAACCCTGCGGCTCGTGACGACACATTGATGTCCTAAGACACAAAACGATCAGTTTGTGCAAGAAACCGAACAGTATTTATATCATTTTTTGTGGACAAAACCCAGGACATCAGAGCACAAATATTACCATCAGTTGTTTCTCACTCCGAATCTCTGGTGCCTTCTAGTTATTTCTGGCACTTCGACCCTGTCTCGCTCAACCAGCTGTCAGATATAGTTTCTTCACTGAAACCAATTTCTACACCTATGGATGTGATTCCTTCAAATTTTTAATTCTGTCGCTCCCATCATACTGGCCATAATAAACACTTCTCTGATTAGTGGAGTGGTTCCGGGTGTGTCTCATACGTTCTGAAAAGTGAAGCCACGGGCTCTTTGATCGCCCCCTGGAGGCTGGATGCAGTACAGGTCATAAACCCCGCCCTCTCAATGCAGTCGAATGAGACTTCAGTGAAAACTTAAAAATAAATTCTGCTTCAAATAAAACTTTCTGAAAGATGGTTTTGGTCATTTAAGGTAGTTGTTATCACGCTGATATATATTCAATTGTGCGTTTTTGTGATGATTTAGATTTTAGCTAGCAATTTGATTCTATAAAAACGGGGCGTGTCGTCATTGATTCGAAGTTGATTGACAGGTTGTCTGAGGACTGTCGGAGCTTCGAGGGGAGATTGAAGATGTATTAACTAACTGTTAATTTTCGATTTCTTTGTCATTAACACCAACAAAATGAGTTGTTCAGCAGTAAACTGTACTAACCGACCTACAGGATCTGACGGATCACTGAACTTTTTTTCTGTAACATCAAATGTGGGCGTTATAAATTAATTATTAAATGTTATTAGTTAAGATAACACACCTAATGTTAACCATGTCGGGAAAAAGCAGGTGATCGTTATCTGGCAGTTACTTATTATTTTTCTGGGTATAAAATAATAATTAGCAGGACAAAACTAATGATAGCTTACTCTAATTACAGCAATCGATCTCCTGTAACGTTAGTTGAACTTGATTTAAAATGGCAGGACCGTTTCTGACGATTTAGAGTTGTTTCTAGTGGCGTATTATATTGATTTTATCTACTGAATTTGCTGTTTCAAAAATATTATTGCTCTAGAAACAGAATAGCCTATTATTTTATAGGTAGACTTTTAAATTGTGTATAATTTTTGTAGTCTATTTAAAATACATGAATGATGACGCAGTCGTCTGGGCGGAAGTTTGATATCGCGACTCCGCCTCCGGCTCAACTGACGATTCCTTCTGCGCATGCCCAGGCTCCAAACTTTTTTTTTTTTTTTTTTGGACGTATTGCGTAACGTGTCAGCGCCCATTCATCAGCCCATTTTGGCTTCAGTTCAATACAATGGAAGGAAGCGACGTCGCGTCGTCCATCTTTTTTACAGTCTATGAGTGGTTCCCACAAGCTTCAAACATGCTGTGGTCCAGCCTCTTTTGAAAAAAAACAAACCTTATTTTAAATAATTATAGGCCTATCTCAAAGAACTTGAACTCTAAAACACCACTATGTCCAACTGCCCTGCGCATCTGGTTAGTGAGGTCAAAAAATGCATTCTGATGACGGAAGCGATCTCACGCACTCACTGAAGCAAAGCGCGAGACATCACTTCTGTTATCGAACCTGTTTTCTGGCCAAAAGATAAAAGTCGGATATAGAATATAGAAGAATATATATATTTTTTGTGCATTTTGCATTTGCATCTTTCAGTGCATTGAGTTCATACCCTGATGGTGACCGTAAACATCACATCTATTTATTGCTGCTACTGTATTATTCTGAGCTCCGCTGTCAAATTTAAACACGAGTCTGTGTCTTTTCTGTTCTACTCCCACTTCAGCAAAAGCTGTGTGCTCTTCTATAAACAGCTCATCTGTCTTTCCTGTGGCAGAGGTGTCTGAAACAACACATTTTCTGTTGTTTGATATAGGAGGAATCCACATAAGTCATATACTTCCTGATCATTTTTCATTGGCATTTGAAAGTATGTTCCTTACACAAATGAAGATTTTTGATGAAATCTGATCTGATTTCTGTCCATCAATAGACAGCACATAACTGACATTTTGACGCTTCAAAAAGTTCATAAAGAGATCGTAAAACTAATCCATATGAACTGAGCGGTTTAATTTTTGAAGAGACTCAATCGCTTTATATGATGAACAGATTTCAGGCTTACATATATATCTTACACTTCAAATGTGCATGTGTGTGTGTCTATATATACAGTATGTGCAAAGGTCTTAGTTTTTTCCTGTTTTTTAAAGGTTAATATGATCTAATAACAGAGCAGTAATATTTGTGGTCCCACCCTGACATCACATTTACACCAGATGATCCATTCAAACAACCCAGAATCATGATAACATCATCTTAAGAGAACAAATCACCTGCTTTCTATTTGTTCACCATGTTCAGATAATTGTAGAGATCTAGCCTGTCCACTAGGTGTCAGTACATGACTGTCTGTTT
Source organism: Chanodichthys erythropterus (assembly GCF_024489055.1). NCBI lineage: Eukaryota > Metazoa > Chordata > Actinopteri > Cypriniformes > Xenocyprididae > Chanodichthys > Chanodichthys erythropterus. Next base: position 38,751,787 of record NC_090222.1, on the reverse strand, counting down.
ATCAGTATCTGATAGGGACATCCAGATAACATGGACTCTCCATTCAGAGGTGCTGCTGTCCATCCACTCAATACAGACTGTAATAAAAGGATCAAAATGAGAAGTATATTTAAACATCTCTGTCCAGTGTGTAGATTTATAAACCGTCCTCTGTAAGGGTCCACTGCTGCCTGAGATATGTGGATTAATGCAGTCAATTATCTGAGATAAAGATCAAGAGCTGGTTAATAATTCATAGATTATGGTGAAACGACATGCCATAGACCTACTTTACCAAATGGTTATTTATAGATGTTCTTCTGGTGCATTTAACCACACCTTCCTCTCTGGGGTTGTGCAGTACAGGACGTCGTGTCCTAGTGTTCTTCGAATCAGTGATCTGACTGGAGAAAAATGTTCAGGCTGTGGTGTACGGTACATTATGTGAAACCAGACAACAGGTTAAATCAGGTTATTGTCTTGGAAATAACCAATCAAATTTATGACCACTGTTGCATAACCATCATAAATCATATAACCAACCATAACCATATATGATGCTGTCGCATATGGCTCATATTGTTTTGCTGTCCTGGCAGTGAAAAAAGTATAGTTGAGCTTAGTATATAATATATAAACATAAAGGTTTTTTTAATGTTTTGATAGAAGAATTCTAAGATCTTTTCTTATTATTATCAATATCAATTTTTTTTTTGTTTTAAAAACAGAAAAATTCCCTCGTCATCAGAGAAGTCACTGCAAGAGGGATTAAAGATTATGAGGCACGTTAATAAAAAAAAATAATAATAATGATGTGCAAGAAGAAATAATTTATAAGAGATTGCAATGCTCCATAAAAATAAGAATCGTCAATTTCATGTTGACTTAAAGGGATAGTTCACCCAAAAATGAAAATTTGATGTTTATCTGCTTACCCCCAGTGCATCCAAGATGTAGATGACTTTTTTTCTTCAGTCGAACGCAAATTATGATTTTTAACTGCAACCGCTGCCGTCTGTCAGTCAAATAATAGCAGTGATTGGGAACTTGAACAATAAGAGTCGAAAAAACTTGTGACGGCACATTGATGTCCTAAGACATGAAACGATTGGTTTGTGTGAGAAACCGAACAGTATTTATATCATTTTTTACCTCTAATACACCACTATGTCCAACTTCGTTCAGTTTCCTGTTAGTGAGGTCTGATTGCGCTCTGACAACGGAAGTGATGTCTGTATTAGAGGTAAAAATTATATAAATAATGTTCGGTTTCTCACACAAACCGATCGTTTCGTGTCTTAGGACATTAATGTGTCGTCACGAGCCGCAGGGTTTCATTTTGTCTAAGCAAGTTTTATTTACTGTTATAGTTGAAGTTCCCATCTACTGCAGTTATTTGACTGACAGACGGCAGCGGTTGCAGTTAAAAATCATAATTTGTATTCGACTGAAGAAAAAAAGTCACCTACATCTTGGATGCACTGGGGGTAAGCAGATAAACATCAAATTTTCATTTTTGGGTGAACTATCCCTTTAACAGACAGACAGATTAGATAATGCAATACAGTTCATTTTGGAGCCAGACTGATTTATCGGTCTGCCGAGTTTATTGTCCGATATGAGCCTGTCGCAGATATATCTGCATCGCCGTATATGCCGCAAATATGTACCGGTATGAACATTTTTGCACAAGGGCAAGTGAGAAATGAGCAGCACACGTAACTATCTGTATTTAAACTAAACTCATTTAAGCTATGCCAATTTAAACATTCAAGAGCATGAAAAGAGAACTCGCGCGTGCTGTGAGAAGATTTTTGTGTTCGCTCATGCTTATCTCCGACACTGTGCAAATACTGATTTGACTTTCAAGTCTTGTTCTTGAACGGACAAATTCGCACAAAAATAGTCATCAGCATGCCAATTTTTGTAAGTATCCTAGCAAACATAGTTGGTTATGTCATAAAGGTGGAGTAAGTCAATTTTCAAAAACACTGTTTGGAAGTTCGAGACGGGCATGGAGCAGGGTGGTTAGGAATAGGATTGGAGAGTGAGTTTTGGAGGCGGAGCGATGAAGAGAGGGGTGGGTTTGTTTGGGTTGATTTCAAACATCAACAATGTTTAACAGCATTTTTGAAAATCTACCTTTAAAGGGGCTCTATGTAGGAATGACACCAAGTGGTCGAAATATGTACTGCAGTCCAAATTCAAAATGTTGTTTGGCCCGCCCCCTTGTTCAAAGACGCGGGTTGCCAGCAACAAGAAGGAGCGCAATTGACAATGAAAGCTGAGGAGACTTCCACACTGTAAGCTGCTGAGTTGATTTATCTGTTTTAATATGAAGTTGTTCATAGAGATGTTTAGATGGATTCAAAGGCTTTTTAGGTCGGGTAGAATCTGCGATTCTCTGACCCAGTTTGTTTGCTGGTTTCCATGGCTACAGTACGCTGTGTTTTCCACCAACTAGCAACCTGTGATGTCGAAATACTATTGGATAAACTGCAGCACATGGTTTCGGCATGGAACGCACATTTCAAAGCAGAATATCTGGCTGTAGCATTATTTTTTCTGAGAAACAAGTTGGTGAACTTAACACATTTCCTAAATATTTGCAAACATATTGGGGTATTTTTATGCTTTATTAAAGTAAAAATCTTACATATAGCCCCTTTAAGTGAACGTATAACAGTCGAGAAATGCAACGCATGTGTAACCAGGGTTGGGGAGTAACGGAATACATAATTCGTTACAGTTACGTCAAAAAAACGTAGTAATCAGATTACAGTTACATTTTGAAAAAAAGGGGGATACTATCAGGATTACAATCATTTAATTTAAAACTAAATAAATCATTATTTTGCCATGCTAACACATATTAAGCGCTGCTTGATTATACAGTATTTCCTCGTTCTGTTGCTAGTGATGACTCACGTGAGCCACCCGCTGGTGCATGCACAAATAACACCCGTCTACAATCTCACTGCTGCTAGTTGAAACAATGCTTCCCACAGGGAAAAACTCTTTCAATTCGTGGAAAATGCAAACAACATGGTTGTACAGTGCAAACTCAACGAAAACTTTCTATATCAAAGGACTGAAAAATAATCTGTAATACCATACTGTAGCCACTAGATGTCTGAATAGCCGTTTACACACACACACATATATATATATATATATATATATATATATATATATATATATATATATATATATATATATATATTGTGACGAGCAGGGCGGGCGAGAGCCGTGAGGGAACGGCGCGAGGCCGGTGACGCGAGTGATAATGAGCGTCACCTGCGAGGCGTGCCGGCCTCGAGTCTCTCACGGAGGAGCTCCGGAGGCATAAAAGGAGGAGCGACATCAGTGAAGGACGAGAAAGGACCAGGCCTGGATTTTATTTTATGTTTTATTATGTTTGTGTGGCCGGCAGACGTCCGCGAGGGTCTGCCGGCATTACTTTCGTTTTGTTGTTTGTTTATTTTTGAATTAAAGTTACGTTGAATGTTCGCCGGTTCCCGCCTCCTTCTTCCCATATCTACTAACCTCGTTACATTGGTGCCGAAACCCGGGAGGAAGGAGGGACATGCTGTCGGAGAGCCCTCGCTGCTGAGGGGGATCGCGGTGCTGCGGAGTTCGGGCAGCGCGGAAGTGAAGACCGCGAAAGGCTGCCCGAGGCGGTGGTGCTGGAGCATAGTGAAAGGTGGGACGGAGACCCGGATGCCGTGCTCCTGGGACGAGGTGGGGTGGCTGCCGTCCTGGACCTGGAGGGAGCGGAGGAGTCGCCGCCGTCTGCCGTGGGCCGGAGCCTGCTGCCGTCCGCCATGAAGGGGAGGAGCAGGGGACGGGGGACTCGCTGCCGGCTGCCCTCAGTCGGAGGAGCCATCGCCGGCCGCCAGGAGGCGGTCGAGGATCGGGCCGTCCACCGAGCGTCCAGTGCCACCGCATGGCACCGCGAAGAAGAGCCTCTTGGCAGGCTGAGGACCGAGCGGCAGTGTGTCTGGGAGCCGGACCCAGCATTTTTTTTTTTTTTTTTCTTTCTTTTTCCTCTCTCCCCTCTCTCGTCCTGTCGCTCCCCTTGCTTCCGTCTCCTTTCTTTCGTCTCGTCTGTCCTTACCCCCAGGTGCTGCGGCCGCCGAGACAGGCCCCGGGGGGGAGTAAAGCGCAGTCTCGGAGGTACCCCCCCGGCCTGCGAGGGGCGTTGGGGGTATGTGACGAGCAGGGCGGGCGAGAGCCGTGAGGGAACGGCGCGAGGCCGGTGACGCGAGTGATAATGAGCGTCACCTGCGAGGCGTGCCGGCCTCGAGTCTCTCACGGAGGAGCTCCGGAGGCATAAAAGGAGGAGCGACATCAGTGAAGGACGAGAGAGGACCAGGCCTGGATTTTATTTTATGTTTTATTATGTTTGTGTGGCCGGCAGACGTCCGCGAGGGTCTGCCGGCATTACTTTCGTTTTGTTGTTTGTTTATTTTTGAATTAAAGTTACGTTGAATGTTCGCCGGTTCCCGCCTCCTTCTTCCCATATCTACTAACCTCGTTATATATATATATATATATATATAGTTATGACAACTTGACATAAACCAGTACATCATAATCTGTCAGTGTCTTTGTCATGACAACTTGACATCATTTAGCTTGTATGGGTTAACATTGCATTAAACTGTCATGTGGTTGGTTTTGACATTGGCTCTCATGAGGCCATTATAATAGTGTCATAAATATGTATCTTGAGCTCAAGTACAGTGGTACAAATTGAACTTGTCATTAAAATGTCATTAAGTGACAATACTCTGACAAATAATTTTATAACAGCGTCATGACTATTTTTCATTTCTTTTTTTTTTTAAAGTTTCCTCCAACATAAGGTCAGATAATAGACAATTTCAAATTTCGTAAAGAAGATGACACTGTTATAAAATAATGGTAACACTTTATTTTAGGGTCTTTTAACTAGTTGCTTATTACTATTAACATTCATATGGCTAAAATATTGGCTATTTATTAGTACTTATAAAGCACATATTAATGCCTTATTCTGCCTGACCTTATTCTACATTCTTAATCCTACCCAATACCTAAACCTAACAATTAACAATTAACTATAATAAGCAGTAAATTAAGATTTTATTGAGGGAAAAGTCATAGTTAATCGTTTATATATGTGTTCCCTATACTGAAGTGTTACCAAAATAATGTAATGTAATGTAATGTTAACCCATAATGCCAAGTAGTTTTTTTTAAGTTTGATAATCAATCTGCTATGTCATGTTTATGACAGGTTATGATGTATTGGTTTATGTCAAGTTGTCGTAACAAAGACATCTCAAACAATGTCATCTTTGCATTAAAAATGACATAATTGATCGAATGAAGGTGTCATGTCAGTCTTATGCACATCCTTTCAAGTAAAGTGTTACCATATATAGATATATATATATATATATATATATATATATATATATATATATATATATATATATGTGACCTTGAAGTAATCCAAAAGTAATCTGATTACATTACTTTCATATTGTGGTACTTGGATTACTCATTTGTAACTGTAACGGAATACATTTGGATCATGGATCGGTCATTAAGTCTTAAAGGGAAAATGAAATTAAAATTCTGTCATCATTTACTCATCCTCAAGTTATTCCAAGCATGTATATTTATTTGCTCTGCTGAACAAAAAAGAAGATATTTTAAATAATGTGTTTATTAATATGTTTTAATGGTGCTACACAAACATTCTTCAAAATATCTTCTTTTGTGTTCAGCAGAAGAAACCAATTGTTTGGAACAACTTGATGATGCATTTTCTTTTTTGGGTGAACTATCTCTTTAAATGAATCTTTTCAGCCTACTAGCTGGTTTAAAAGAATGAAAGCTACTAGTGCCTGATGTTGTTTTGAAATGGGGACTGGCGGTGTTCCAGAAAAACATCATGTTCCCAGAATCGCGACTCACGTTGTTGTGGCAGTAGGTTTGTGCACGCGGGTTCCGCCTCTGGACGGGTGAAAGTGTGTCACTGGGTTAAAGCGAGTCGAGCTCGCGCACCGAGGGGCGGAGCCACTGTCGGAAACACCAACTAGAGAACATTCAGTTCTGAGCGCTCGTGCGCAGCCTGGGAGTTCCGTTCCATTGTGAGAGAAGCTCGAGAGCCTCAGATGAACGTTGAAGGATCTGAGCAAACACTGGATCTCATCTGCTCGACACACTGCGAGTTACACAGAAAGCGGTCAAGCTGGAATTATTAGGCTACTGACAGACTGAATTACACATATCAAGAGTCTGAAGACTGAAGACATGCAATCAACAAAGCAAGGTAAGGTGTTATGTTTTTAATTCATAATTGTATATATTACGTATTTAGCATGGTTAGGAACATTACTCTTGTTATTTGAAGAAAGGAAAGATTTTTGCAATGTTTTTACCAGATCAGATTATATATATATATATATATAGATATATATATATATATATATATATATATATATATATATATATATATAACATACAGGATTTCCACTGTGATAAAAAAAACAGCAAATATTAAAGAATAAGCATTGTCATTTTTAGACATTTAAATATATATTCTTAATGTTTTGAGAAGAGAAAAAGGTCCCTATAAAAAATTAAAATAATTTTATTCAAAATTTTCTTTTGCATAATTTGGACATTTGGACCATTGCTGTTGATATTTGATTAAGAAATTAATTAATAGCATTTACTGTTGTGTAATCTACATTTAAGCCATGTTGTGAATGACTTTACTGATTTATGCATAAAATTATTTTAATAATTTTATTTGAATAAAATAATTTTATTCGTCGTCTTTTGCATAATAGTAGGTGTCATTTGGACCACTGCTATTGAAATTTGATGAAGAAATTAATTAATAACAGTTATTGTTGTTTAATGTACATTTAAGCCATGTTGACTTTAAGCCAATGACTTTACCGATTTATGCGTAAAATTATTTAATATCTTGACATATTATTGAAGCTTTAAGCTTCTTTTACTATATCACAAAGTAGATGTGCACTTCTATTCTCCTCTATCTTGTGATTTAAAGCACCTTTGACATGCTTTCCATCCCTTGCATTACACTGCTGCAGCGCGAGCACGTCAAACAGTGTATGTGGGTTAGGAGTGCCCGTGACGTCACGCGCACACAGTACTCCAAGTACTAGAAGGCTCGAGCTCACATGGCTCTCGTAGCCTAGCCATGTGCATGTGTGTACGAGGAGACAGGGCTCTGCGGCTGATTGGTCGTGACGTGCCCAATGCGTAATCTCTGATTGGTCGAGGCGAGGCGGTTGCATAATTTAGCACACTGCCCTGACGTGAGACTCTCTGCAGTACCACGTGAGGCAGGCAGTAGACAGCTAGTGACCTAGATATGCTTCCCGTACAAAACACGAGAGGTCCACGTGTGGGTGGGTCTGAGAAACGAAGGGTTATTGCTGTTTAGGTAACCTCCCTTGTCCGTTTAAAAACCTCAAGCACATTTTACTGTGTTTGTGAAGCCACAGCCGGTTAGTGTAGCATAAATACATTTATGCATCATGTGCTGACTGAACAGTTAACTATTAAATATGATTACCGCATTCATAGTGTAATTAAACAATGCTATGCCGTTTCATTCATTTAAAACTGGGTCATCATGAGCTGTCCAAAAAAAAAGTTAGTTCATCCAACATGTGCACTGCATGACTGCATTAATAATTCTAGAATTGCGTTAACAATTAAAGGTCATGTAAGCATTTTTGTGTCTTCTTCATACCATTGATGTTAGTTTACATAATGCAGTTATCCAATACAGTGAGTGAAAGAAGTTTATTTCCGCCACAGAATAAAAAAAATAAAAAGGTAACTGGCTTTTTATATCACGATTCAAACTTTTTGTTCAGAGATAAAAGCTCAGTAAACTCAGAATTCTGAGATATAAACTCGCAATAAAAAGTAATTACCTTTTTTTTAATTATTATTGTGGCAGAAACAAAAAGTCAGAATTTTAAGATGTAAACTCAGAATTCCGAGATATAATGTCAGAATTCCTAGATTTAAACTCAGAATTCCGAGAAATAAAGTCAGAATTCCTAGATTTAAACTCAGAATTCTGATAAAGTCAGCATTCCAAGATGTAAACTCAGAATTCCGAGAAATAAACTCAGAATTCTGAGAAATAGTCACAATTCCAAGAAGTAAATTTAGAATTCTAAGAAATAAAGTCAATATTCCAAGATGTAAACTCAGAATTCTGAGAAATAAAGTCAGAATTCCAAGATTTAAATTCAGAATTCCGAGAAATAAAGTCAGAATTCCTAGATTTAAACTCAGAATTCCGAGAAATAAAGTCAGAATTCCTAGATTTAAACTCAGAATTCTGATAAAGTCAGCATTCCAAGATGTAAACTCAGAATTCCGAGAAATAAACTCAGAATTCTGAGAAATAGTCACAATTCCAAGAAGTAAATTTAGAATTCTAAGAAATAAAGTCAATATTCCAAGATGTAAACTCAGAATTCTGAGAAATAAAGTCAGAATTCCAAGATTTAAATTCAGAATTCCGAGAAATAAAGTCAGAATTCCTAGATTTAAACTCAGAATTCCGAGAAATAAAGTCAGAATTCCAAGATTTAAATTCAGAATTCTGAGAAATAAAGTCAAAATTGCAAGATGTAAACAGAATTCTGAGGTTAAAAAGTCTGAACTGTGAGATAAAAGTAGCAATTTACCTTTTTTATTCAGTGGGGGAAACAACATTCCATAAAAATTTCCAATTTTTCTCTTTAATCTAGGAAATGCATATTTGCATATCAATGTGTGCATGTTTAGTACTTCGCATAACTGCTTATACTCTTGTAAATGTTTTTTTTTTGAGTGTGCATTTTTAAAAAATGTCTCTCTTTTTATTTCCAAGGAGGCGTGATAGCCTACGTCTGCTCCTCAAGCTCCGCCCCCAGCCCGGAGTCATTCATGAGTGACAGCTCTAACAGCCGCTCCCCATCATCCTCCCCACCTCTGCCCACTAAGCCGAGCCGTATCACAGACCTGCCCGCCGCTGGACTGCTGTCGAAGCGCCTTCACCCACGTGACAAGACCCTCGCTGCCAAGAGCAGCATCACCAGTGAGTTGAGATATACGCAGCAGAAGACTGCCAAGAAGTTGTGCTGAGTCAGCTTCTACACAGGATTCAACTGTTATTTTGAATTAATTTTATTTACATGCATATTTTCCAGAGCTCAATGGAATGGTGCTACTGTGTAAAGTGTGTGGAGACGTGGCCTCGGGCTTCCACTACGGTGTTCATGCCTGTGAAGGCTGCAAGGTAAGGAAACGCTTCTCTCAGGATCAGCTAACTCTTTGAGCCTGTTCCAAAACCTAGTGATCCGCTCATGTACAGGTGAGGCAGCATTTTAAGGCATCATTGGCACGCTCACTATGTGAAAGCAGATCCACAATGAAGAACGTTTCAGCCAAATCCTAGAGCTGATTTGCATGCATACTTTCAAATCAAGTCAAGTCAAGCTTGATTTACTTTGCAGAGAATGCAATCCCAAAACGCACCATTTAACCCTTTATTTGTGCGTCGGTGCAGTATGTTTTTAATGCTTATCTTAAGTTGCTGACTATGTAGAGAGTAGCTCAGGATGCTCACTAGGATTTGGAACAGACTCGTAATATCACCAAACATGTTGTCAGTTTTATTTTAATGTCATTTAGGCACTATTATGATTTTATAGTATTTTTCTGAAGTATATTTTTTCTGTTTTCAATTTAAAGGTTTAGTAATATTGTTGAGTTTTATCATTTTTAGTAGTTTCTGTTCTTTTTTTTTTATTATTTTTTATTTTTATTTTAGTACATTAAGTTAAACTACATGAATTGGCAACTAGCTGAAATAAAAAAAAGTTAATATTTTTTTAAAAGTTGATATATAAATTATTTTTAATAAATTTAATATAAATTATTTTATTGCATATAAAAATTATTAATTTTTAAATTATAAATAAATTTATAGACAAAAATATACATTTAATATAAACAAAGAAAACATTTTTGCTATTTATTATTCATAATTTATTCATTTATTTTAAAATGTATAAATATGTTTATAGACAATTTTATTTTATTTCTGTTAACGCTATTTTTATTTCAAGTACCAAATTTTATATTTTATGGTTTTAGTTTTACTTAACTATATGGAAGCTTGTTTTCGCCATGAAATAAAAAATAAAAAAGCTAATTGCGACTTTTTATCTCACAATTCAGACTTTTTTTGCAATTGCGAGTTTTTATCACGCAATTCTGACTTCTCTCAGAATTGCGAGATATAAAGTCAGAACTGCTAGTTATATAAATTATAAGAATTGCGTGATATAAAGTCGCAATTGCGTCTTAAAAAGTCAGAATTTTGAGATATACATTTCTGAGAATTTTTTTTTTTTTTCCTCAAAATTGGACATTATAACAATTGCAACTTTATATCACACAATTCTGACTTCATAAGATGCACTTGTGAGCTTATATCTTGCAATTCTGAGAAAAAAGTCAGAATTGCATGATAAATAATCACATTTGTGAGGAAAAAGTCAGAATTGTGAGATACTATAAAGTCAGAAATGTGACATAAAAACTCAGAATTGCGAAATATAAAACACGTGATTCTGACTTTATAACTCGCAATTGTGAGAAAAAAAAGTCCCAATTACCTTTTTTTTTCAAGCTTCCATTGCAGTAACCCTGGTTAACGTTAACTAAAACTATTAAAATTCATTGAAATAAAGCTTAAAATGAAATATAAATATTAGATACAAAAAAAAAGCTGACAAATGTTGACTTGGCAGCTAAGTACTAAATTAACTATTAATTAAAACAAAAACTGAAATAAAAAAGCTACATTTATAATAGCATTATTTAAAAAAACAAACTAATAAAAATGCACATAACAAAATGACTAAAATTCAGTTGAACTGATTATTTTTACAGGGCTTCTTCAGAAGAAGCATCCAGCAGAATATTCAGTATAAGAAATGCCTGAAGACAGAAAGCTGCACTATTGTGCGGATAAACCGCAACCGCTGCCAGCAGTGCCGCTTCAAGAAGTGTTTATCTGTCGGGATGTCACGAGACGGTGAGTTACGAGCGTATTCGTATTCTTTCTTATGAGCTCAAGCTTTTGTGATGTTGACATTAGGACTTGCACAGCTACTTTTAAACTATTCAAGCAGAAAAGTAGCTCAGCATTTAAACTAGTGGAAGAACTAAATGCATTGAATCTTAAAGAGATGATTTTGTTTTATTTTGGTTCTACTAGAACAGGTTTTTACACTCTAATCACTTGCAAGAAAGCATAATAGGACCCCCTTTAATAAACACTCTGTCTTTCAGCTGTGCGATTCGGACGCATCCCCAAGCGGGAGAAGCAGCGGATGCTCTTGGAGATGCAGACGGCCATGAATAACATGATGAACAACAGTCAGCTGCAGCACGTGCTTCACGGCGCCCAGACCGTCCCGTGCGCCATAGAGACCAGCCAGAGCGACTCCAGCTCCTCCTCTCCGTCGCCGCCGGATTCGCCTCGGTCCTCGTCGGATCTCTCCCGAGACTCGGAGTCAGCCGTTCCCATGGACACGGCGTCGTCCTGTTCGTCGGACAGCGGAGAGGAAGACGCGGCGAGCAACGGACGCGTTCCCCACCAGGACCTGTTCACGTACGGCTCGTCCGTATCTCCGGCCAGCTCCGAAACGCTCAGCAGCAGCAAGGAGGACGAGGAGCCGCAGCGGGAATGCTGGAACCGCTGGAACGACAACCAGAGGCGCTCTGACTGCGAGGGCGGCCTGCAAGGACCTTACAGGGAACATGTGACTCAGCAGTGCACCCGTCAGCCAGAAAACTTGCCTTACCACAGGAACGGCATGAACAAACTCCAGACGGGAGGAAACAGAGGACATCTGGTTAGTGACCTTCTGCTGTTTATACATCAATATTAGCAATAATAACTTAGGATCAGTGTTGTTATTGTGAACTAAAACTAAAGCTATTAAAACTAGATTTTCTTAACCCACAAATTCTGAAAGTGTATCTCATCTTCTCTCAGGTATGTCCCATGAGTGTTTCCCCCTTCGTGGACCCCTGCAAGCCCGGTCATGAAATCTGGGAGGAGTTCTCCAGGAGTTTTATCCCTGCTGTACGAGAAGTCGTGGAATTTGCCAAGCGGATCCCTGGCTTCCAGGACCTCTCCCAACACGACCAGGTTAACCTTCTCAAGGCGGGAACCTTCGAGGTAACGCAACACAAGTCTCGACGCATTTCGGACCGCAGAAGCCGTCCATCAGACCCCTAACGTTCTCCTCCGTTTCCCTCCGCTCAGGTTCTGATGGTGCGCTTCGTGCCTTTGTTCGACGTGAACGAGCGGACGGTGACATTCCTCAGCGGGAGGAAGTACAGCGTGGACCTGTTGCGCTCCATGGGCGCCGGAGAGCTGCTCAACTGCATGTTCGAGTTCAGCGAGAAGCTCATGGCCCTGCAGCTCAACGAGGAAGAAATGAGCCTCTTCTCCGCCGTGGTGCTGGTGTCTGCAGGTACGGCATTCACAAACATCCAGCTGAGCATTTTTCTTTAAATATTATTATTATTATTCTTAAATTAATTTGAATTGTTATATACATTCTTTTGATTAATATAATAATAATAATAATATTTATTATTTAATTATTTAATTTATGATTTATAAATTATATATTTATTTTTAAAATAGAAATAAATTTATAGGCAATTTCTCCTGCTGCAATTTGTTTTTTTGTTGCAAAGCTATCAATGTGAACACAGCACAAAACACTATTATATTATATTATTATAGTTTAGTTGTAATTATATTTAACTATTTATTGATACAGATTGATTTTGCTTTTAATAATTATAAAACAATCTTAATAATTCTTATAAAATAATTTTATATACATTTAATTTTTTTTGCATGCTTTTGCAGACCGGCCATCAAGAATGTAAACAGCACATAATAAAATATAAATTACTACAACTTAAACAAAATATAAAAATAAAAACTAATTTAAAAAAATGCATTAGACTTGACTTTTTAAAATGTAAATATATATAAATTAATTTTTTACTAAATTTAATATCAATTTTATTTTATAATTATGTAAAAATTGTCACTTTTTAAATTATAAGTAAATTTATAGACAAAAATATACATTTAATATAAACAAAGAATTTTTTTTTCTAATTATTCATAATTGATTCATTTATTTTAAAATGCATAAATATGTTTAAAGACAATCTATTTAATATAAGTAAATAATACATTTATGCTATTAATTAAATCATAGATTATTTATTTTTAAATTATAATTACATTTATAAATAAAATACACATTTAATATAAACGAAGGATATATTTTTGCTATTTATTATTCATAAATTATTTATTTTTAAATGTATAAACACGTTTATTGACAAAATCTACATTTATGCTATTAATTTATTTATAAATTATTAAAATTATAATTTAATATAAATATAATTATTTGTAATTTTTAAATCATTAATACATTTCTAAATAAAATATACATTTAATATAAACAAAGAATACATTTTTGCTATTTATTCATAATTGATTCATTTATTTTAAAATGCATAAATATGTTTAAAGACAATCTATATTTAATATAAGTAAATAATACATTTATGCTATTAATTAATTCATAGATTATTACTTTTAAATTATAATTACATTTATAAATAAAATACACATTTAATATAAACAAAGGATATATTTTTGCTATTTATTATTCATAAATTATTTATTTTTAAATGTATAAACACATTTATTGACAAAATTATGCTATTAATTTATTTATAAATTATTAAAATTATAATTTAATATAAATATAATTATTTGTAATTTTTAAATCATTAATACATTTCTACATAAAATATACATTTAATATAAACAAAGAATACATTTTTGCTATTTATTATTCATAAATTATTTATTTTTAAATGTATAAACACGTTTATTGACAAAATCTACATGTATGCTATTAATTTATTTATAAATTATTAAAATTATAATTTAATATAAATATAATTATTTGTAATTTTTAAATTATAAATACATTTCTAAATAAAATATACATTTAATATAAACAAAGAATAAATTTTTGCTATTTATTATTCATAAATTATTTATTTTTAAATGTATAAACACGTTTATTCACAAAATCTACACGTATGCTATTAATTTATTTATAAATTATTAAAATTATAATTTAATATAAATATAATTATTTGTAATTTTTAAAATTATAAATACATTTCTAAATAAAATATACATTTAATATAAACAAAGAAAACATTTTTGCTATTAATTTATTATTTATAAAATATTTATATACGTTTATAGACAAAATAAAAATGTAAATAAATAATCCATTTATGCCATTAATTTATTATTTATAAATTATTTTTAAGCACAAAAAAATAATGAACATGTTTTTGCGTGTCTTTGCAGACCGATCGGCCATCGAGAATGTAAGTGGCGTGGAGGCCCTGCAGGAGGCGCTGATCAGAGCTTTGAGGAACCTGATCATGAAGAACCACTCGAACGAAGCCGCCGTCTTCACCAAGCTGCTTCTGAAGCTGCCTGAACTGCGCTCGCTCAATAACATGCACTCCGAGGAGCTTCTAGCCTTCAAAATCCAACCTTAAAGCCAACCGTGCTTCCCTTTACTCTCTGTCTGACCAATCTGGGTTGTAAATCTTACTCTTGAATGTATTTAACAGGCTTTTTTACTTCGTTTTGTGTATAAAGATGCTTTGAGTTGAAACTTTTAAGATGGTTTTAAAGCTATATTAAATATCATTGTGATTTGCTCATTACGCACAAGCAAAGGTTGTCTACGTTTCACATTTTTTGGTAAAACACTAGACTCTTCCTCAGCAGCATATCTTCTTTTCATTATGTGCAATAGCTGCTAACGCATGGCTTTCGTATAAGAGCAGCTTTACGTCGTATCTTGTCCATAAGAGTATGTCTTCTTTAAAAGATTGATTATGTGTTGTGTGTGTTTGTATAAGATGTCATTTTTTTCTGAATGTATGTCTGTTGCTAGCAGCATGTTGGCATCGTTTTAACCTGTATAACAGGGCAATGTTTTTGCACGAGGTGTCGAGGAACAGATGGGGTTGCGCGTGCTTTCGGCTCCCCTGACACCATAATAACGGAGAGGATTTATGAGCTGAGTCTCTTTAAATTATGTTTTTATATAGACCACGTACAGAGAGGTGTTATAAGTCTTCCATTATGCAGCAGGAAACATGTATAGTGGATGAGAACAAAAGTATGCTTCGTGCACAAGTGAAAGAGATGGAGTTTATTTATGGATCTTTGTATAGATTGCCTTATCACTCTTTGCCACATCTACGGACATGGGGAACATGTTTTTGTTTTTCTTCTCCGGTGATAATTGCAGAGCAGGGAAACCATGTTAAAATCCCAGTTATTTTGGGATGCACTGCTCCCGGTTTACTCTATGCATATGGAAACAGCTTGACAACATGGACATTTATCAGCCTATAGCCAATAGGAAATGACATACAACTCCCTTGTTCAGCTCTGGTGTGTCCATGTTTTTTTTGTTTCCTTATAAACGACAGTGCAGTATGTATAGTTGTGTATATCTATTTGAAATATATCATTATAAAGTAAATCAATAAATATTTACTTGTCATTTGTTGTCATGCCTCTTTATTGCACTTCATATCTCTACCCACTAGAGGACGCTGAAAAGCCATGATGGGCTGTGAACGTACTGCTGTTTACTGAATAGAATAATTTATTGAGAAACACTGTTGATATTTCAAATCAACCCAAATAAATACACCCCCTCCCTTCATTGCTCCGCCCCAAAATGCACAAACACGCAATGCAGGAGTGGCAACAGCAAAATGTTATTCATGTATGAAGCAGAAATAACACAATTTCAGCATCCATTTTCAGGCCTTCCCTCTAATGTCTCTCCAGCGTTGGAAAGCTTTTCTAATATTAGAAAACCCTTTTTTACCCAGTGATATTCCTTCCTAAAGCTTTTCTCTTTTGTAATGTCTCTCAGTCATCTCTCTTTCTACAGTCTTTCTTCAAATCTCTCTCTTGCTCACTCCACCCTCCTCCCCTATCATTCTGTCTCCTCCCCATCATGTGTGGTCACACCCCCTACTGCTGACTGGCTCACTCTATCTCCTCCCCCATCATGAGTGGACACGCCCCCTACTGCTGACTGGCTCACTCTATCTTCTCCCCCATCATGAGAGGACACGCCCCCTACTGCTGACTGGCTCACTCTATCTTCTCCCCTATCAAAAGAGGACACGCCCCCTACTGCTGACTGGCTCACTCTATCGCCTCCCCTATCAAAAGAGGACACTCCCCCTACTGCTGACTGGCTCACTCTATCGCCTCCCCTATCAAAAGAGGACACGCACCCTACTGCTGACTGGCTCACTCTATCTTCTCCCCTATCAAAAGAGGTCACGCCCCCTGCTGCTGACTGGCTCACTCTATCGCCTCCCCTATCAAAAGAGGACACGCACCCTACTGCTGACTGGCTCACTCTATCGCCTCCCCTATCAAAAGAGGACACGCACCCTACTGCTGACTGGCTCACTCTATCTTCTCCCCTATCAAAAGAGGTCACGCCCCCTACTGCTGACTGGCTCACTCTATCTTCTCCCCTATCAAAAGAGGTCACGCCCCCTGCTGCTGACTGGCTCACTCTATCTTCTCCCCTATCAAAAGAGGTCATGCCCCCTGCTGCTGACTGGCTCACTCTATCGCCTCCCCTATCAAAAGAGGACACGCCCCCTACTGCTGACTGGCTCACTCTATCTTCTCCCCTATCAAAAGAGGACACGCCCCCTACTGCTGACTGGCTCACTCTATCGCCTCCCCTATAAAAAGAGGACACGCCCCCTACTGCTGACTGGCTCACTCTATCGCCTCCCCTATCAAAAGAGGACACGCCCCCTACTGCTGACTGGCTCACTCTATCGCCTCCCCTATCAAAAACGAGGACACGCCCCCTACTGCTGGCTGGCTCACTCTATCGCCTCCCTTATCAAAAGAGGACACGCCCCCTACTGCTGACTGGCTCACTCTATCTTCTCCCCTATCAAAAGAGGTCACGCCCCCTACTGCTGACTGGCTCACTCTATCGCCTCCCCTATCAAAAGAGGTCACGCCCCCTACTGCTGACTGGCTCACTCTATCTTCTCCCCTATCAAAAGAGGTCACGCCCCCTACTGCTGACTGGCTCACTCTATCTTCTCCCCTATCAAAAGAGGTCACGCCCCCTACTGCTGACTGGCTCACTCTATCGCCTCCCCTATCAAAAGAGGACACGCCCCCTACTGCTGACTGGCTCACTCTATCTTCTCCCCTATCAAAAGAGGACACGCCCCCTACTGCTGACTGGCTCACTCTATCTTCTCCCCTATCAAAAGAGGTCACGCCCCCTACTGCTGACTGGCTCACTCTATCTTCTCCCCTATCAAAAGAGGACACGCCCCCTACTGCTGACTGGCTCACTCTATCGCCTCCCCTATCAAAAGAGGACACGCCCCCTACTGCTGACTGGCTCACTCTATCGCCTCCCCTATCAAAAACGAGGACACGCCCCCTACTGCTGACTGGCTCACTCTATCTTCCCCCTACTGCTGACTGGCTCACTCTATCGCCTCCCTTATCAAAAGAGGACACGCCCCCTACTGCTGACTGGCTCACTCTATCTTCTCCCCTATCAAAAGAGGACACACCCCCTACTGCTGACTGGCTCACTCTATCGCCTCCCCTATCAAAAGAGGACACGCCCCCTACTGCTGACTGGCTCACTCTATCGCCTCCCCTATCAAAAGAGGACACGCCCCTACTGCTGACTGGCTCACTCTATCGCCTCCCCTATCAAAAACGAGGACACGCCCCCTACTGCTGACTGGCTCACTCTATCGCCTCCCCTACCAAAAGAGGACACGCCCCCTACTGCTGACTGGCTCACTCTATCGCCTCCCCTATCAGAAGAGGACACGCCCCCCACTGCTGACTGGCTCACTCTATCGCCTCCCGTATCAAAAGAGGACACGCCCCCTACTGCTGACTGGCTCACTCTATCGTCTCCCCTATCAAAAGAGGTCACGCCCCCTGCTGCTGACTGGCTCACTCTATCACCTCCCCTATAAAAAGAGGTCACGCCCCCTACTGCTGACTGGCTCACTCTATCTTCTCCCCTATCAAAAGAGGTCACGCCCCCTACTGCTGACTGGCTCACTCTATCGCCTCCCCTATCAAAAGAGGACACGCCCCCTACTGCTGACTGGCTCACTCTATCTTCTCCCCTATCAAAAGAGGACACGCCCCCTACTGCTGACTGGCTCACTCTATCGCCTCCCCTATCAAAAGAGGACACGCCCCCTACTGCTGACTGGCTCACTCTATCGCCTCCCCTATCAAAAGAGGACACGCCCCCTACTGCTGACTGGCTCACTCTATCGCCTCCCCTATCAAAAACGAGGACACGCCCCCTACTGCTGACTGGCTCACTCTATCGCCTCCCCTACCAAAAGAGGACACGCCCCCTACTGCTGACTGGCTCACTCTATCGCCTCCCCTATCAGAAGAGGACACGCCCCCCACTGCTGACTGGCTCACTCTATCGCCTCCCTTATCAAAAGAGGACACGCCCCCTACTGCTGACTGGCTCACTCTATCTTCTCCCCTATCAAAAGAGGTCACGCCCCCTGCTGCTGACTGGCTCACTCTATCACCTCCCCTATCAAAAGAGGTCACGCCCCCTACTGCTGACTGGCTCACTCTATCTTCTCCCCTATCAAAAGAGGTCACGCCCCTACTGCTGACTGGCTCACTCTATCGCCTCCCCTATCAAAAGAGGACACGCCCCCTACTGCTGACTGGCTCACTCTATCGCCTCCCCTATCAAAAACGAGGACACGCCCCCTACTGCTGACTGGCTCACTCTATCTTCTCCCCTATCAAAAGAGGACATGCCCCCTACTGCTGACTGGCTCACTCTATCTTCTCCCCTATCAAAAGAGGACACGCCCCCTACTGCTGACTGGCTCACTCTATCTTCTCCCCTATCAAAAGAGGACACGCCCCCTACTGCTGACTGGCTCACTCTATCTTCTCCCCTCTCAAAAGAGGTCACGCCCCCTACTGCTGACTGGCTCACTCTATCTTCTCCCCTATCAAAAGAGGTCACGCCCCCTACTGCTGACTGGCTCACTCTATCGCCTCCCCTATCAAAAGAGGACACGCCCCCTACTGCTGACTGGCTCACTCTATCGCCTCCCCTATCAAAAACGAGGACACGCCCCCTACTGCTGACTGGCTCACTCTATCTTCTCCCCTATCAAAAGAGGACAAGCCCCCTACTGCTGACTGGCTCACTCTATCTTCTCCCCTATCAAAAGAGGACACGCCCCCTACTGCTGACTGGCTCACTCTATCTTCTCCCCTATCAAAAGAGGACACGCCCCCTACTGCTGACTGGCTCACTCTATCTTCTCCCCTATCAAAAGAGGACACGCCCCCTACTGCTGACTGGCTCACTCTATCTTCTCCCCTATCAAAAGAGGTCACGCCCCCTACTGCTGACTGGCTCACTCTATCTTCTCCCCTATCAAAAGAGGACACGCCCCCTACTGCTGACTGGCTCACTCTATCGCCTCCCCTATCAAAAGAGGACACGCCCCCTACTGCTGACTGGCTCACTCTATCGCCTCCCCGATCAAAAGAGGACACGCCCCCTACTGCTGACTGGCTCACTCTATCTTCTCCCCTATCAAAAACGAGGACACGCCCCCTACTGCTGACTGGCTCACTCTATCGCCTCCCCTACCAAAAGAGGACACGCCCCCTACTGCTGACTGGCTCACTCTATCGCCTCCCCTATCAAAAGAGGACACGCCCCCTACTGCTGACTGGCTCACTCTATCGCCTCCCCTATCAAAAGAAGACACGCCCCCTACTGCTGACTGGCTCACTCTATCTTCTCCCCTATCAAAAGAGGACACGCCCCCTACTGCTGACTGGCTCACTCTATCGCCTCCCCTATCAAAAGAGGACACGCCCCCTACTGCTGACTGGCTCACTCTATCTTCTCCCCTATCAAAAGAGGACACGCCCCCTACTGCTGACTGGCTCACTCTATCTTCTCCCCTATCAAAAGAGGTCACGCCCCCTACTGCTGACTGGCTCACTCTATCTTCTCCCCTATCAAAAGAGGACACGCCCCCTACTGCTGACTGGCTCACTCTATCGCCTCCCCTATCAAAAGAGGACACGCCCCCTACTGCTGACTGGCTCACTCTATCGCCTCCCCTATCAAAAACGAGGACACGCCCCCTACTGCTGACTGGCTCACTCTATCTTCTCCCCTATCAAAAGAGGACATGCCCCCTACTGCTGACTGGCTCACTCTATCTTCTCCCCTATCAAAAGAGGACACGCCCCCTACTGCTGACTGGCTCACTCTATCTTCTCCCCTATCAAAAGAGGACACGCCCCCTACTGCTGACTGGCTCACTCTATCGCCTCCCCTATCAAAAGAGGACACGCCCCCTACTGCTGACTGGCTCACTCTATCGCCTCCCCTATCAAAAACGAGGACACGCCCCCTACTGCTGACTGGCTCACTCTATCTTCTCCCCTATCAAAAGAGGACATGCCCCCTACTGCTGACTGGCTCACTCTATCTTCTCCCCTATCAAAAGAGGACACGCCCCCTACTGCTGACTGGCTCACTCTATCGCCTCCCCTATCAAAAGAGGACACGCCCCCTACTGCTGACTGGCTCACTCTATCGCCTCCCTTATCAAAAGAGGACACGCCCCCTACTGCTGACTGGCTCACTCTATCTTCTCCCCTATCAAAAACGAGGACACGCCCCCTACTGCTGACTGGCTCACTCTATCGCCTCCCCTACCAAAAGAGGACACGCCCCCTACTGCTGACTGGCTCACTCTATCGCCTCCCCTATCAAAAGAGGACACGCCCCCTACTGCTGACTGGCTCACTCTATCGCCTCCCCTATCAAAAGAAGACACGCCCCCTACTGCTGACTGGCTCACTCTATCTTCTCCCCTATCAAAAGAGGACACGCCCCCTACTGCTGACTGGCTCACTCTATCGCCTCCCCTATCAAAAGAGGACACGCCCCCTACTGCTGACTGGCTCACTCTATCTTCTCCCCTATCAAAAGAGGACACGCCCCCTACTGCTGACTGGCTCACTCTATCTTCTCCCCTATCAAAAGAGGTCACGCCCCCTACTGCTGACTGGCTCACTCTATCTTCTCCCCTATCAAAAGAGGACACGCCCCCTACTGCTGACTGGCTCACTCTATCGCCTCCCCTATCAAAAGAGGACACGCCCCCTACTGCTGACTGGCTCACTCTATCGCCTCCCCTATCAAAAACGAGGACACGCCCCCTACTGCTGACTGGCTCACTCTATCTTCTCCCCTATCAAAAGAGGACATGCCCCCTACTGCTGACTGGCTCACTCTATCTTCTCCCCTATCAAAAGAGGACACGCCCCCTACTGCTGACTGGCTCACTCTATCTTCTCCCCTATCAAAAGAGGACACGCCCCCTACTGCTGACTGGCTCACTCTATCGCCTCCCCTATCAAAAGAGGACACGCCCCCTACTGCTGACTGGCTCACTCTATCGCCTCCCCTATCAAAAACGAGGACACGCCCCCTACTGCTGACTGGCTCACTCTATCTTCTCCCCTATCAAAAGAGGACATGCCCCCTACTGCTGACTGGCTCACTCTATCTTCTCCCCTATCAAAAGAGGACACGCCCCTACTGCTGACTGGCTCACTCTATCGCCTCCCCTATCAAAAGAGGACACGCCCCCTACTGCTGACTGGCTCACTCTATCGCCTCCCTTATCAAAAGAGGACACGCCCCCTACTGCTGACTGGCTCACTCTATCTTCTCCCCTATCAAAAGAGGACACACCCCCTACTGCTGACTGGCTCACTCTATCGCCTCCCCTATCAAAAGAGGACACGCCCCCTACTGCTGACTGGCTCACTCTATCGCCTCCCCTATCAAAAGAGGACACGCCCCTACTGCTGACTGGCTCACTCTATCGCCTCCCCTATCAAAAACGAGGACACGCCCCCTACTGCTGACTGGCTCACTCTATCGCCTCCCCTATCAGAAGAGGACACGCCCCCCACTGCTGACTGGCTCACTCTATCGCCTCCCTTATCAAAAGAGGACACGCCCCCTACTGCTGACTGGCTCACTCTATCTTCTCCCCTATCAAAAGAGGTCACGCCCCCTGCTGCTGACTGGCTCACTCTATCACCTCCCCTATCAAAAGAGGTCACGCCCCCTACTGCTGACTGGCTCACTCTATCTTCTCCCCTATCAAAAGAGGTCACGCCCCCTACTGCTGACTGGCTCACTCTATCGCCTCCCCTATCAAAAGAGGACACGCCCCCTACTGCTGACTGGCTCACTCTATCTTCTCCCCTATCAAAAGAGGACACGCCCCCTACTGCTGACTGGCTCACTCTATCGCCTCCCCTATCAAAAGAGGACACGCCCCCTACTGCTGACTGGCTCACTCTATCGCCTCCCCTATCAAAAGAGGACACGCCCCCTACTGCTGACTGGCTCACTCTATTTTCTCCCCTATCAAAAGAGGTCACGCCCCCTACTGCTGACTGGCTCACTCTATCGCCTCCCCTATCAAAAGAGGACACGCCCCCTACTGCTGACTGGCTCACTCTATCGCCTCCCCTATCAAAAGAAGACACGCCCCCTACTGCTGACTGGCTCACTCTATCGCCTCCCCTATCAAAAGAGGACACGCCCCCTACTGCTGACTGGCTCACTCTATCGCCTCCCCTATCAAAAACGAGGACACGCTCCCTACTGCTGACTGGCTCACTCTATCGCCTCCCCTATCAAAAGAGGACACGCCCCCTACAGCTGACTGGCTCACTCTATCGCCTCCCCTATCAGAAGAGGACACGCCCCCTACTGCTGGCTGGCTCACTCAATCTTCTCCCCTATCAAAAGAGGTCACGCCCCCTGCTGCTGACTGGCTCACTCTATCACCTCCCCTATCAAAAGAGGTCACGCCCCCTACTGCTGACTGGCTCACTCTATCTTCTCCCCTATCAAAAGAGGTCACGCCCCCTACTGCTGACTGGCTCACTCTATCGCCTCCCCTATCAAAAGAGGACACGCCCCCTACTGCTGACTGGCTCACTCTATCTTCTCCCCTATCAAAAGAGGTCACGCCCCCTACTGCTGACTGGCTCACTCTATCGCCTCCCTTATCAAAAGAGGACACGCCCCCTACTGCTGACTGGCTCACTCTATCTTCTCCCCTATCAAAAGAGGACACGCCCCCTACTGCTGACTGGCTCACTCTATCGCCTCCCCTATCAAAAGAGGTCACGCCCCCTACTGCTGACTGGCTCACTCTATCTTCTCCCCTATCAAAAGAGGTCACGCCCCCTACTGCTGACTGGCTCACTCTATCGCCTCCCCTATCAAAAGAGGACACGCCCCCTACTGCTGACTGGCTCACTCTATCTTCTCCCCTATCAAAAGAGGTCACGCCCCCTACTGCTGACTGGCTCACTCTATCGCCTCCCCTATCAAAAGAGGTCACGCCCCCTACTGCTGACTGGCTCGCTTTCAACAGCGTTTCTCAGAAATTGCTTACTGCACCTTTAAGACGCCATATTGTATTTAACACAGATAAAATGAGACTGTGAGGGATGGACACCATGGCATGCACTGTATAAAGCTCATAGATCACGTCGTTTTCACAACTTAAAAAAAATATCTATATATAATTTTTTTCTTTTTTTCTTTCTTTTTTTTGGAAAGACGCTTCGTCAGCTTGTAACATGATACCATAAAAAAAATCTGTTTTGCTGTTTTAATCCAATTAAGTTGGCAGTTGGGTCAATAATTAGTAAAAAAAAAATGACCGTAATAAATGGTTGATGTTCCAGTTTATTCATCATATTTGAGCGCATTGCATTGTGGGTTACATCACCCGTCATATTAAGCTCTGGTTGTGTAATGCACAATCTAAATTTAATAGGTCATTTGGGTATTTAATGCAATTACAAAATTTGCATATTGTGCAATTAATTCTAAAAGTGCTTATTCAGGAAAACACAGCACAGGGAACATAATCAAGAAACATAAATGTGTGTAAAGTGCATCAGTCATCCTGAGATCCAAGTGAAAAATGAAAAGCTAAAAAAAGGTTATGCTTAAAAAAATCATTTGATAGCATTAGTTAAATAAATTAGTAAACATGAATTAATGAACAACATAACATGTTATATATACATACACACACACACACATACTGTATATGCATATGTGTATTGTTAGTAAAAGTTAGCTAATGCATTAACTAATGTTAACAAGTGAAAATTGCTGTGAAGTGTTGCCAAAAAAAAAAAAATACATTGGGGTCCAATAGTCTGACACCACTAGTTAAACAGCAATGCATATTCTAAAACTATATTATAAACTGTTCTGACAAATTTTGTAGTCTTACATTTGATTAGTGTCCTAGAAATAGCGCAGAATACTAAATATTTATTTTCTGTTTTAAACTTTATTTTATTTGCAGGATTAAATGGGAAAAAATCCCAGAGTTTTAATGTGGTCTCAAGACTTTTGGACCCCACTGAACATGCATAAAATATAGAAAGACAAACAATGGTATTATAAATACACACACACACACAAATACACACACACAAATACACACACACATTACATATAAATGCTCTGAATTTTGTTAAAAGTACCTCTGTCTATTTTAACACGTCCTGAGTGGAAGCAATACATTGTCTAGGATTCATTTAGCTAGAAAAAAACTAAACTACTATTTTTATATTAAAACTATATTTTAATTCAAATGTATGTTTTGTCAAAAAACAAATAACTAGAAAAAGTAGGTAAGATCACACACATTAAAGTGCACAGATTCATATGAGGTCAATCATCTGTGTGCGTGCATTGACTATTGCAATCTACTCAAATATAAGCATGTGTTCTTCAGATGCTCATAATCAGCTTATGATTCGAGGTCGTCTTTGCATGTGTCACGTTTGACCTGAGAGGTTGTTGTGATGCAGAGCGCTGTGTCTCCAGACATGACAGCTGTCAATCACAGGTTTGAGTTCATCTCGTTCCTGTTCCTGAATCCAGCTCGCTTCTGCAGTTCACACAGACAGATCACAGAAGGACATTTACAGTGCTGGACAGCAACAAAGTAGTTGCATTGCAAAGCGATAACATACTTTATACTTTATTTCATAAGCACATGATATAGATGATATCGAACCAATTCTTTCCAATGAAGTTGTTGAATTGGTTCACAAATGACACTAAATGATTCATTCACAAATCGGACTGATTCTACTGCAGCTGTTCTTGATTCAGCAACTCACTGATTCAGTGATCCGGTCAAAACCAACTTGAATGGCGTGAAAAGCAAGTTACTAATGCCAGATTTTAGTATTGATTATTGTAAATAAAAATCAGATTTAGGTCATGACTGTCAGTAATTTGTGAACTAACTCTGCTGTAAAACTGTTCAAAAGTTTGAACAAAAAAACAGTAATATCGTGAAATATTATTTAAATTTCAAATAGCTGTTTTATATGTGAATAGTTATTAATTGATATTTATTAATTCAAAGCTGAATTTTCAGCATCATTACTCCAGTCTTCAGTGTCACATGATCCTTCAGAAATCATTCTGATATGATGATTTGCTGCTCAAGAAACATTTCTGATTATTATCAATGTTAAAAACAGTTGTGCTGCTTCAGATTTTTATGGAAACTGATACATTTTAATGTTCAGGATTCTTTGATGAATAAAAAGTTCAAAAGAACAGAATTTATTTGAAATGAAATCTTTTGTAACTTTATAATTCTCTTTACTGTCACTTTTGATCAATTTAATGCAACCTTGCTGTATAAAAGTATACATTTAAAAAAAAAAAAAAAATCTCACTAACCCCAAACTTTTGAATGGTAGTGTATAATATTTTTTGTTAATAATAATAATAATAATAATAAAAATGCTTATTGCATATACACTAAAAATATGCGAATTAAATGCACACTAATCTTTCATATTTCTTCTGATAATGACTAGTACTGGCTAGAATAAATAATAAACATGGTTCATCGTTTTTTTACCTTTAATACTTAATTGCATTGAAAATCAATTTTGTTCTTTTACTCAATATTGATAATTAGTACTTAAAGGATTAGTTCACTTTCAAATGAAAATTACCCCAATCTTTACTCACTCTCAAGCATTCCTATGTGTATATGACTTTCTTCGTTCTGATGAACACAATCAGAGTTATATTAGTATTTTACTTTATAACTTGTTAAATAAGGATATTTTTCTTACACAAATGCATCATTTTGCTTCAGAAGGCCGTGTGGAGTATGTTTATGATGGATGGATGCACTTTCTTGAGCTTCATACTTGTTGATCCCATTCACTGCCATTATAAAGCTTGGATGCATCAGGATATTTATTAATATATCTCAGATTGTGTTCACCAGAAAGAAGAAAGTCATACACACCTAGGATGGCTTGAGAAAGATTAAAGCTTGGGGTAATTTTCATTTGAACGTGAACTTATCCTTTAATACTTTAACTGGAGTCATATTTATTAGGGTATCTGTACTTTTACTCAAGTATTTGATATGTGTACTTCATCCACCACTGGAAATTCAACAGCTTCATTCTGTCAACAGTGTCAGAATTACCTGCTCAGAGCGGCACTGTAATAGCCGTTCTCCTCCAGCACGTCCTCCACCATACTCTGAAACAAATAAAACCGACAGCTTATAGAACATGCTGGACATAATGTTAAATTCATTAAATGAATTCAAACTTTTAAACATGGAAATCATATAATTAGGTTTTTCTAAAATGACCATTAAGTGTGAATTTGAACTCATCTCACCACTTTGGTTTGAGTTTAGCTCATTTTTGTCTATTTTGTCTCTCGTCACTGACAATTTATTCATAAATATTCCAGATAATTTTTTCTTTCTATAATTAAAATGTTTCAAACTAAGCATGTTTTCTTGGGCATATTAATTTAATTGATAATCAACTTTTCATGTATTACATTCCATCTTGTCTTTTTCATTTCTTTGTCTTTTAAAGTCACCATAAAATCCAAAAATATTCATTCTTATTTTTATGGAATATTGCCGTGTTTATCTGTGCACATCTTTTTTTTTTTTTTAATTCATGCGTCTCATAATCTTTAATCAAAATATCTTCCCCTTCTCTTCTCTGATGATGTGTTTACTGGCATGAAGGCGGGGCAACCTGTCACTCACATGATGTCCACCAATAGCAAACCACAACCATCCATTCAATTCACCACAGACAAAATCAAGCCCCGCCCTACATTTGTTCTTGTTTGTGAAGCCATTTCACTCAGATATACGGCACAATAGGGCAACTTCCATTTCATACCAACTTTAACAAAAGCCAGTTCTTTAATGACATCATCCTCCAGGAAGTGACATCATTTTGGAGGTAAAACAACAGCACAAATGTCTGTAAGCATAACTAATTGGATCTCAAGGACATTCTATCCTGATTAATCAAATTACATATTAAAATTATTCATGCATTCATTCATAAAAGCTAAAAATGTACAGCATAACAAGAAATGTTAAAATCCCACCTGTATTTCCTCGTAGGTGAGCCCGTCTTGAAGACTGGAGTAACCGGATTCCCCTACAAAATAAATAAGACAAGCTCAGTGGAGTTTGTAATGCTTTAAAATCAAATCAAGGACAGAATTTGAGTTACACTTCCACGATTTTCAGCAGTGGATGGGTCTGAACTGAGAGACTGAATCATGGACCACCACTCCCGGCTGGCTGAAGACATCTCCACCAGCTCCTGACTTCCTTGAAGAACCTGAAAGGTTTGAAATGAAAGGTCTGAAAAGCAGTTCTCAAATCAAAGCACACTGAAATGAATTTATTTTCCATGGAAGTTCACTATAACATCCACAAGAGGGAGCTGTTGCATCTTTCCCCCCATTAAAGTTCCCTACAATTTTATCTCAGTGCCTAAAGTTTCATGAGGGATACTTTGGTGTTGTGGTTCTGCACATCTTTTATGCAAAAATCAGCAAAATCATCTGGACTTTATTTCAGTAACTCCACTATTATTGTGCAC
Source organism: Chanodichthys erythropterus (assembly GCF_024489055.1). Lineage (NCBI taxonomy): Eukaryota > Metazoa > Chordata > Actinopteri > Cypriniformes > Xenocyprididae > Chanodichthys > Chanodichthys erythropterus. The sequence goes on along the minus strand of NC_090222.1, from coordinate 38,723,469 downwards.
TTTTGCTTAAAATAAACTATCATTTCTGACTGCATCATAAACAAAAAATGAGTGTTTGTAGCATTAAAGAAGATGAAGTACCTTATTGAGCTCCACCTTCAAATTGTACGGATCGCTTCCGTACGTGAACAGCGGCTTCTTAAAGCGCTCGATTGCCCGCTGCTTGAAGCTGTTTTGTGGAGCTGGTGGGAGCTAAAAACAGACAATATGAATAAAAGAGATTGAAACATTTTGGAAAATGCCTGAAAACAGACTGCAGATTACCTGAGTTATGAATATAATCTTATGCAGAAGTTCAAGAAGCCTTTGATTGGGATCATCGATTTGTCGAACTTTCCTCTGAGATAAACAAATTCCTGCTGATGCTGTGAAACAAGAGCAACGCAATTTTGAATCCATGTTATTTCCAGATTTTCTGTGATGTGAGAACACTGTTACTTTTACAGATAATACATAAACCAAAGCAAAATTCAGAGAGCATCTCATAATTGTGCACATTATCAGAAAAACTGAGATTTTTTACCTGGTCGTGCTTTTGACTTTTGACAATCTCCACTGCAGAACACACACAGATTTATTTGACAGAGAAATCTTCTGTACAGCCTTATACATGTCTTTCAATTTATCAATTTAATGCATTCCTCCATCCATCTATCATCCATACATCCATACATCCATCCATCATCCATCCATCCATCCATTTATCATCCATCCATCCATCCATCTATCCATTTATCATCCATCCATCATCCATCCATTCATCCATCCATCCATTTATCATCCATCCATCATCCATCCATTTATCATCCATCCATCCATCCATCCATTTATCATCCATCCATCATCCATCCATTTATCATCCATCCATTTATCATCCATCCATCCATTTATCATCCATCCATCCATCCATCTATCCATCCATCCATCCATCCATCCATCCATCCATTTATCATCCATCCATCATCCATCCATTTATCATCCATCCATTTATCATCCATCCATCCATTCATCCATCCATCCATTTATCATCCATCCATCATCCATCCATTTATCATCCATCCATTTATCATCCATCCATCCATCCATTTATCATCCATCCATCCATCCATCTATCCATCCATCCATCCATTTATCATCCATCCATCATCCATCCATTTATCATCCATCCATTTATCATCCATCCATCCATTCATCCATCCATCCATTTATCATCCATCCATCCATCCATTTATCATCCATCCATCCATCCATCCATTTATCATCCATCCATCCATTTATCATCCATCCATCCATTTATCATCCATCAATCCATTCATCCATTTATCATCCATACATCCATCCATTTATCATCCATTTATCATCCATCCATTTATCATCCATCCATTTATCATCCATCCATTTATCATCCATCCATCCATCCATCCATCATCCATCCATTCATCCATCCATCCATCCATTAATCATCCATCCATCCATTTATCATCCACCCATCCATTTATCATCCATCCATCCATTTATCATCCATCCATCCATCCATCCATCATCCATCCATCCACCCATCCATCATCCATCCATCCATTTATCATCCATTCTTCTATCCATCCATCATCCATCCATCCATCCATCATCCATCCATCCATCCATCCATTTATCATCCATCCATCCATCCATCATCCATCCATCCATCCATTTATCATCCATCCATCCATCTATCATCCATTCTTCTATCCATCCATCATCCATCCATCCATCCATTTATCATCCATCCATCCATCCATTTATCATCCACCCATCCATCCATCAATTTATCATCCATCCATCCATCCATTTATCATCCATCCATCCATCCATCATCCATCCATCCATCCATTTATCATCCATCCATCCATTTATCATCCATCAATCCATTCATCCATTTATCATCCATACATCCATCCATTTATCATCCATTTATCATCCATCCATTTATCATCCATCCATTTATCATCCATCCATCATCCATCCATTCATCCATCCATCCATCCATCCATTAATCATCCATCCATCCATTTATCATCCACCCATCCATTTATCATCCATCCATCCATTTATCATCCATCCATCCATCCATCCATCATCCATCCATCCACCCATCCATCATCCATACATCCATCCATCCATTTATCATCCATTCTTCTATCCATCCATCATCCATCCATCCATCATCCATCCATCCACCCATCCATCATCCATCCATCCATCCATCCATCCATTTATCATCCATCCATCCATCCATCCATCATCCATCCATCCATCCATTTATCATCCATCCATCCATCTATCATCCATTCTTCTATCCATCCATCATCCATCCATCCATCCATTTATCATCCATCCATCCATCCATCCATCCATTTATCATCCACCCATCCATCCATCAATTTATCATCCATCCATCCATCCATTTATCATCCACCCATCCATTTATCATCCATCCATCCATTTATCATCCATTCTTCTATCCATCTATCATCCATCCATCCATCCATCCATCCATTTATCATCCATCTATCCATCCATCCATCCATTTATCATCCATCCATGCATCCATCCATCCATGTATCATCCATCTATCATCCATCCATCCATCCATCCATCCATTTATCATCCATTCTTCCATGCATCCATCCATCCATTTATCATCCATCCATCCATTTATCATCCATTCTTCCATGCATCCATCCATCCATTTATCATCCATCCATCCATCTATCATCCATCTATCATCCATACATCCATCCATCCATTCATCCATCCATCCATCCATCTATCATCCATCTATCATCCATACATCCATCCATCCATCCATTCATCCATCCATCCATCCATCCATTCATCCATCCATCCATCTATCATCCATTCTTCCATGCATGCATCCATCCAACCATCATCCATCCAACTATCCATCCATCCATTTATCATCCATCCATCCATCCATCCATCCATTTATCATCCATCCATCCATCCATCCATCCATTTATCATCCATTCTTCCATACATCCATACATCCATTTATCATCCATCCATCCATCTATCATCCATCCATCCATCCATCCATTTATCATCCATTCATCCATGCATCCATTTATCCATTCATTTATCATTCATCCAGCTAACCATCCATCTATCATCCATCCATCTATCATCCATCCATCCATCCATCCATCCATCAATCGTTACATCCATCCATCCATCCATCCATCCAGATACATAGATGGATAGACAGACAGATAAAACAATAAAAAGAATGAGACAGACAGATAGATAGATAGATAGATAGATAGATAGATAGATAGATAGATAGATAGATAGATAGATAGATAGATAGATAGATAGATAGATAGATAGATAGATAGATAGATAGATAGAAAGAAAATAAACACTCCTCTAAGCAACTGTATAAACTCACCTGAGTAGTTCATCAGAACCCTTCACAATGCACTGCGACACGTCTACACATTTTAAAAAAAGAAAAAGCACCTTATTTCTAAACCGATGAAATGAAGTATTTCTCTCCTACAATAGATTTATATTATAAATGACTGATGAGGCTTTTCAAGAGATCAGGCTAACATACTGTTTGACACATGCAATGCTGTTTTAGTCATAAAATCCGTCAGAAACATACTTTATGCAAGCGTGCAAATGCAGACACTCAACAAACACGCTTTCAAACCCGCTGGACATGCTTACGGTCAAGTTAAATGTATTTGTCTAGCGCTTTTCACAATTCACAGCTTTACAGAAAATCATGATGTTAATGCAACTTGTCACCTTGACTTTGCTTTTGTTCTTCTCCACTTGCTAAAACAGATGTAGAAGTTTCAAAACTCTGAGTCTGTGATCGATCTTGACCATCTTGTTCTTTGAGGCCAGCGCTCTGAATCAAAAACAAAATACACAGAAAATACAGCTGGAATCATTTTATCATCCGATAAACAGATTATAATGCTAAAGAAATATCCAGTAGTTTAAACCTGATGCAGTGGGATGCACATCCTGGTCCTGTTGCTCTCCAGGAAATACTTCTGCGCTCTCTTCTTGTCTCTCTCTGCCCTTCTCTCGAGTGAATTATGGGATGCACAGAGACTGTCCACAAACTTCATCATTATATCAGAAATTCTGGAACTGACCTTGACGATGTCAGGACGCTCGTCTGCGTTTGGAGTCAAGCACCTGATCGAAAGCCAGCGAGAACGTGTCCTGTAAGTGTGGGACATCTTCTGAAAACTAAAATCTGTAAACTAAACTGAAAACTGAACTAAAAAATGAACTAATGTGAATGAAGAATAGTTAAAATACTTTCAGGAAATATGACTTATTTATTAGGAAGACCACATTTCCCATAATTCTCTGTGAAAAACAGCTAATGCATCAATTACAGATCTAATGTACAACGTTTGCTTTTCATTTATTTTTATTTTTTTACAGAGAAATAAATATGAAATTGTCCAACAAATTTATGTTATTCTTTAATTAAGATTTTTTTAATACAAAAATACAGTAAAAAATAATTTTGTAAAATATTATTACAACTTAAAATAACTGTTTTCTATTTTAATATATTAATATATTTATTTAAATAATATCATATATTTTTTTTAAATATATGACAAAAGATTTCTATTTCAAATAAATGCTGTTCTTTTGAACTTTCTATTCATCAAAGAATCTTGAAAAAATAATGTATCAAATATGAAGCAGCAAAAACTGTTTTCAACATCAATAATATTAAGATCCATTATTAATAATTGAGTACCAATAATAATTAACCACAAAATCAGCATATTAGAATGATTTCTGAAGGATCATGTGACACTGAAGACTGGAGTAATGATGCTGAAAATTCAGCTTTTCATTTTTACAATTTTACTGATTTTAGTGTATTTTTAATCAAATAAATGCAGCCTTGGTGAGCAGAAGAGACTTCTTAATTATGACGCACATGTTCAAGTCAAATTAAAAATATATATATATATATATATAAATAACTTGAACATGTCATAATTAAGGAAATAAGAAAGAGGATCTGAAAGCAGCAGGATTCATACCATTTAATCATGTCAGTCACTCTCTCAGAGAAGGTTTTGTCTTCCACTGGATCATAGACCGCTTCCACAATCTAAACAGATGAAGAAGATGGAGGAATATCAGTTCAAAACAACTTGACAAATAATAAAAATGGGAAAAAAAGGATCACAGAGCACACAAAATCATCTGAAAGTTCATTTAAAATGTCTGAACAATTCTTTTACAATGCATTTTCGGATGTATTACTTTCACTATATGGTAAAACTGACACCTTGGTAGCGAGGGAGAGCATGTTTGCGCTGTAGAACGGAGGCGTGAGGGTGACCGTCTGATAGAGGATGCAGCCCGCGGCCCAAACATCTGCTTTCTCACCGTACGGCTCGTTTTTCACGATCTCTGGACTAACACACACAAAACAACAGAAAATATGTTGTTCACCTCAGACTTCACCTGGTCACAGGAGGTATTTGAGAACTGTAAATAAAAGATTTCAGTCGAGTACCAGCAGTACAGTATTGTCCCGACCACTGACGTCAGCTTACTGTTCTCCTGTTTCTGTTTAGCGAGACCAAAGTCAGCTGGAAAAAAGATTAGATTGGTTATTATGTGTACAAATGTGAAGCGGCGTGCCTAAAACATACACACACACACACACACATATATATCAACTCACTAATAGTGACTTTATCTCTCTCTCCGAGCATGATGTTATTTGGCGTGAGATCTCGGTGGATGATCCGTTTCTCCTTGTGTAAGTATCTCAAAGCCAGACAGATCTGTGGAAGTTTCAGTATAAATTTAATTGATCATTTTTATTTCATATTTTGCTTGTTCTGTGTAAGTGTTGAGTTCCTCACCTGTATGAAAATGTTCCAGACTCTCTCCTCGGTGAACGTCTGCCCTTTTTCTTTGAGAGAGCTGAAATGTTCAGCTAGCGGAGCTCCTTCTATGAGCTCCATCACGATGTAGAGTTTGTCAGCTGAGACCAGGAAAAAAAATTGACAGTTTTATATATATATATATATATATATATATATATATATATATATATATATATACACAGTACAGTCCAAAAGTTTGGAACCACTAAGATTTTTAATGTTTTTAAAAGAAGTTTCGTCTGCTCACCAAGGCTACATTTATTTAATTAAAAATACAGTAAAAACAGTAATATTGTGAAATATTATTACAATTTAAAATAACTGTGCACTATTTAAATATATTTGACAAAGTAATTTATTCCTGTGATCAAAGCTGAATTTTCAGCATCATTACTCCAGTCTTCAGTGTCACATGATCCTTCAGAAATCATTCTAATATGCTGATTTGCTGCTCAATAAACATTTATGATTATTTTCAATGTTGAAAACAGTTGTGTACTTTTTTTTCAGGATTCCTTGATGAATAGAAAGTTCAAAAGAACAGCATTTATCTGAAATACAAAGCTTCTGTAGCATTATACACTACCGTTCAAAAGTTTGGGGTCAGTAAGAATTTTTATTTTTATTTTTTTGAAAACAAATTAAAGAAATTAATACTTTTATTCAGCAAGGATGCATTAAATCAATCAAAAGTGGCAGTAAAGACATTTATAATGTTACAAAAGATTAGATTTCAGATAAACTCTGAAAGACTATTCATCAAATAATCCTGAAAAAAAATATTGTACACAAATATTTTGTACAATTGTACACATTAAATGTTTCTTGAGCAGCAAATCAGCATATTAGAATGATTTCTGAAGGATCATGTGACACTGAAGACTGGAGTAACGATGCTGAAAATTCAGCTTTTCCAACACAGAAATAAATTACATTTTATATTATATTCCTTTAGAAAACAGTTATTTTAAATTGTAATAATATTTCACAATATTACTGTTTTTTACTGTATTTTTAATTCAATAAATGTAGCCTTGGTGAGCAGACGAAACTTCTTTTAAAAACATAAAAAATCTTAGAGGTTACAAACTTTTGGACTGTACTGTATAAAATATGCATGCTTTGGGAGCCCAAAAGCCACAATGAAAAACTGAAGCAGTTTCAGGGACTTTTGGACCCCACTGTACAGCTTAAATTCATTATATGCATATCATAAATATAATACAATTTACATATAAATGTCACAGAAGAGTACGTACCTTCTAAAAATGTTTTGAAGTATTTTACAATGTTTGGATGACACATCTGAAAGAAATTAAATGACAAATGATAGCTTTCAGCTTTGTGTGAGAATATCAGGGTCATATTTCACTCTAATATCAAAAGATAAAAAAGTTATATTATGCCTATTATTTGTTTTAATTGTGTCATTATTTACGTGACAATATCAAATCATCCTTTAAACACACCATATTTTTTTTAATAAAATCTGTGGAAATTATATATAACTACTATTTGTATATAAATACATTGTAGTTTGCGACAGTAATGAGAATTGAGGTGAGGTTAAAACATGCTTTTCTTCTAGGAATGAACACGTCACAATATACCTAATTTAAATAATTAATATGCAGAATAAAGGGGCGGGGCCTGGTTGAGTTAGTTAGTAGTGTGTTGAAACTGGCGGGTATGGTAAGGGGCGGGACATTTCCCAAACACCAATCAGAACACACTGCTCCAGCTGACCAAGGAGGGGCTTCGTAGAGACAAGAACTAAACAGAGCGTTACTGACAGAATGGAAAGAGAGGAGCTGCAACAATGGAGAATATGAGGAAAATAATGTGTTTTTGAACATTCAAGCCCGCAAAAACAAAAAGAGCATAAATGCATGATCTGTGACTTTCATCACCAGTAGGGGACATCTCAGCAGCTTCTGAATAAAAATGCATTATTCACCTGTTCTTTAATGATGGTCAGCTCAGACACAATCTTCTCAACGCTGCTGTCTCTAGACCGCTTGTCCTTGCCAAAGGCCGGATTGTGAAAGTTGACCTCCTTCAGTGCCAGAACATTCTGTCCGCTCTGCTTACGGACCTTTGAGAGGGAGGAAAAACAACTGTGAATGGCTCAATTTAACTATTAACTAACAAAGCAAACACATAAACAGCACAGATCACTTCACCTTAAAGACGCTGCCAAAGGCACCGCTGCCCAGATGGTCCAAAACCGCATAACCATTGATCACTCTCAAAGGAGGTCGGTTCTGGTTCACCGTCTCTATGCTTTCCCTGAGAACATCTAACTCCTCCTCCTACACATAAACACAGTCATAATGTAAACATGCCAGAGAGAAAATATTAGAGAGGGTATTTTAGCAAAAAGATCTTCAGTATCTTACCGTTAAGAGTGTGATTTTCTCCTGCAGTGGTTCATACGCAGTAATGTCTCTTACATAGTGCCCGACATCGATAAACATCTCGAACAACTCTGGAGAAAACAGTCTAGAACAAACAGCTTTAAATTTAGAATATGGAAAAATATGAATTATAAATAGAATTAATTTATAAAAAATGCCTTTTACCTTTTAAAGTGATGTCTATTGCGTTCCATACTAAAAAGGAATCGTAGGGCCCTAAAAGCACAACACTTCAGAAAATAAGGAGCAACATTAATATCTGCATTTCAGGCGTTCTCATGGGGAATAAAGAGAACGTTTTAAGTGTAACGCTGCAATTAAAAGATGCTTATTAATTCCTCACAGAACCATAAACCATCTTTGCATACTGTATTGTAGGTTTATTCACCAAATGGACATACCTGTAGAGATTTAGCTTGAGGTTCTTTAAAGCTTTGTGGCAAAATCAATTTGCCAATTATGTACACACCATTCTCCTAAAACAGAATCAATGCATGAAGAGTATATACATATGAGATAAATGCAAACTAATGTCTTTGATTCATGAGAGAAGCATCCGACAGAGAAAGAGAAGTGGACTACCTGCACCACATTAATTGCTGTTGTATCATCCAAAACAAGCTCGGTGATCGCTGCACAGCATGCTGGGAACAGGGACAGGAGTTAGTGCATTCATTAATTGTGGATTAATCCCAGAGTGCACGACAATGCCGAGTGCAACACTTTACATTAAGGTCTCATTAGTTGACATTACAGAAAAATATTGATTTTTCAATATGTATCGATACTGAAACTGTTCCAATACTAATTTTCCGCAGTATCGATACACTTATACCGTCGATACACTCTCTCTTCTGTCAGACAACGAGTTGGTTGTTATTAAAATAGAGTATTTTGGTGCCGAATAGTGGGTATTACACATGATTTCACGCTCACATCCAAAGTGCGCACTCATAAAGCCGCTTCTAAAGCTTGTGAGTACCAAATTGAGTTATTTTTCATGGCTTATTGCGGTTATACGGTCAAATACACACAAAATTCGGTCAAAATGCCTGTCTTGGGCAGTGTTTATGTAAACGCAGTCTGTTAGGACTAAAGTGAATATAAACAAAAGTGTGTAACAGTATATTGGATCCGTGCATCAGGTCTTAAAGTGACAGCAGCCTAATAAACCTGCTACTGTTTGTGTCATTAATGTTAATAAAAAAACAAAAAAAAGAGAAATCACTCACTGCTCTTGACTGAATAACACAACACTAGTTAATGTTAACTAATAGTGAGCAAATAATTTTATTTTATTGCAGTATTTATTTATTAAAGTCACTATGAAATCAAAACTGACAATTCTTCATTTTTATGAAATATTGCAACATTTATTATAAATGATCTATCCGTGCACATCATTATTTATTTTAATTAAATGTGCCCTCAAAATCTTTAATCAAAATAACTTCCATTTCATGCCGACTTCAACGTTAGTTAAAGTGATCCTTGATTATGATTTCACTTTTTAACTTTAGTTAGTGTGTAATGTTGCTGTTTGATCATAAACAACATCTGCAAAGTTGGGACGCTCAAAGTTCAATGCAAAGGAGATATTTTCTTTTACAGAAATTGCTTTTTAAGGACTACAACAAACAGCTGGTAGGAACTACAACAAGCTTCTTCCCTGGTTAATGACATCACAAACCCCAAAATTTACATAAACCCTGCCCCCGAGAACACACAACAAAGGAGGGGAGGCCATGTTGGGCTGCTTTAGAGAAGAGGAAGAGTTGTTGTAGTAGAGTGTTGTTCCCATGCCGTCATTTTACACCGGACTGCTTCACAAACGAGGGTCAGTTCAATGTAACTTCTTCCTGAGTCTCTCCATCAGTGTCCGACTCCAGTTTGAACAATGTAAGGCTGAACACCGTTACTGACAATCCTCATTTTGGCTGTGTGAGATTCTCCAGCTTTGTTGTTGTTGAGCTGTTAAAGCTCCGCCCTCTTCTGGAAAGGGGGCCGGGAGCAGCAGCTCATTTGCATTTAAAGGGACACACACAAAAACTTTGACAAGCTCACACCCAAATTTGACAAGCTATAATAAATGATCTGTGGGGTATTTTGAGCTGAAACTTCACAGACACATTCTGGAGACACCAGAGACTTATATTACATCTTGTGAAAAGGGGCATAGTAGGTCCCCTTTAAGGTCTATAGTTGCCCATCTCCTTGCATGCACTTGTCATTATAGTTTCCATTACAGAGGCATCATAGTTATATTACATCCAGTAATGCAAACTGTGCATTTCAATACACTCGACATGATGTCTACATGATGTTTAATCATTTGCTGTATGTTAAACTCCATATTTTAGGATGTCATAAAGGATAGCATATATTTTATACCTTTATATATATAGTCTAAGATCTACGGAAGATTGTTTCCGCCACAGAATAAAAAGATAAAAAAGGCAATTGTGACTTTTGATCTCACAATTATGTCTTTTTTTAACTCACAATTCCAATTTTACATCTCAAATTCTGGCATTTTTTCTTAAAATGATGACATTTAAACTCGCAAATGCGCAATGTTGTGAGCTGACTTTTCTCTCACAATTCTGCCTTTATAACTTGCAAATGCGAGAAAGTCAGAATTGTGAAATAAAGTCGCAATTACCTTTTTTATTTTTTATTCTGTGACGCAAACAAGCTTCCACAAAGATCTATTAAGGCATCAATATTATTTTATCACATGACCAATAGTAAGCACTACTAAATAAACAATTCCCTTCTGTTTTCCTGTGCATCCTCACCTGCCTGCAGATTGATGGTGTTCTCCGCTGTCTCTTGAGGGCTCACCTCCACTGACACATGCTGTCTGTGTATCCTGCCTGCTGCATTGGCGCTGGACAGCGTGTCTATGGTGGAGCGATCAGACACGTACACTCGTTCTCTGGAACAAAAAGTTTTGCATGATTTAAAGTGCATTTAAAACTCAACAAAACATGACACGACTGCATTGAGACCCACCCGTGCAAGATGCGCAGAAGTTGTTGCACGCCGCCCCACGCCCGGATTTCAGCGCTGGTGTCCGGATCCTGACACAGCTGCACGAGCACCCAGACCGCGCTCCACAGCAGCTTCACATGCTCCGAGTGCAGGAGGCTGAGCAGCACCGGCACCCCGTCACACTGACGCACCTGCTCCCTGATGCACTGTACGGAGCACAGCAACCTCAGCAGCTCCGCGCTCAACCTGATGACAAATAATATCGAAATGAGTGTGTGATTTTTGTGCCACTACAGTGCACCACATTAAATTGTGATTTTTTTGAACCACTGTTGTTTTAGTCAGGCTGCTTGGCTATACATATTATAATATATATTATACTAATATTATATAAGATGTGAAATTATTTTCAGGGAAATGCATGACTAAAGTAGTTCCAGTCAGGTCTTGACCGCATTGCAGTTCCATATCACTTCGCCAAATGATTTTAGTTATTTCAAAAGGTCCTTACAGCCTATAACAGCAAAAGAAACAAAAACCACAACAAGCAAATAAATATAGTACACAACAGGATAAAATCAGCAAATTATTTCCATGTTTTTTGCCACAAAATTACATTTTATAATGTACGGAAAGCACATACTCTCTTTCTCTCACTCTCCTGCTCAGAAGTACGGACACACACTCGCACAGAAACATGTTATCAGCGCTGCTCTGATGATTTTATCAGTAAAATAGTTGAGCAACTTAAAAGCTGCATGACATTTCTCACTAGAGAGATAATACTGGCGCTGTTCTTGAAGCAGATAAACTTACAGTTTCGGTATTAGTAGAGATGCTGCTGACTAACGTTGAGAGATGCACAGACTCAGGTAATTTACACACGCTTAATCTCTCTCTCTCTCTCTCTCTCTAATAATAGCATTAATAACTGCATTAGTCTGCACATCAATGGCTCAAGCCTCCATTACATTACTAGCTCAGTAGCTATAAAATGACATTTTGGAATTAGCAACGGAGGCGTGGGATGAGATGCATACAAAAATTAGTCCTACACACAGCGTTTTAAGGACAAAAACATGACAAATGCCTTGAAATATAACATCTGAACAATGACTTGAGGTGTGGTAACCATAGTATAAGTGGGATAATTGACTCCAGTCCATTGAATTAGTAGAAAATAATACACACCTGAGGTGGTAATGCATCCACTTGTCAATTTTTCCTATATAATATTTTATTATTAACAAATATTTTTGAGGAAACAGTGATACTTTTTTTTCAGAATTCTTTGATGAAAAGAACGTTCAAATGAACATCATTTATTTGAAATATGATTTTTTTTTTATTCTAAATGTCTATAGTCACTTTTGATAACTTTAATGCACCCTTGATAAATAAAAGTATTAATTTCTTTAAAAAAAAAGATTCTATGAGGAATTAATAAGATTTTATGGCATCTTGTAAATGCAACTTCTGAATTTTATCCGAATTTTCATTTCTCATAAAAGTTACAGCTTGTAACTTTGCAAATGCAATGTATCCTGAGGCTGATAAAAATCAAATCAATGTGGATTTGTTTTATCTTACAGCAGTACATTAATTGCAGGAAGTAATGTGCAAATAACAATAATTACATAAAGGTAAATAAAAGTATCATCAGTTACAAATTCAATGCAGGAATGCTCATGCAATCAAAAAACATTCATCAGCACACAGAAAACTGCAAACGATAAATAATTATTGAAAAACACTAGAAGATGACAAACTTACCTTTTCGATAACATGTCATATTCTTGTAACACAACTAGAATATGCTCCACAACAGACAGCTCTCCGATCTTCTCTTTGCATTCTTGACTAAATGAGAAATTGGATAATCGATTAAACCCATCATGCAAATGTGATTAGGAAACAATTTACTCTTGATAATATACAAGTACCTTTCAGCGAGTGAGGTGAGAGCCAGGAGAGCTCCTAATACGACACTACTGTCCCGCGTAGAGAGCAGCTTCACGAGGGTCTGTGCAAAAAAAAAAAAAAAAGGGATGGTGGCCCAAATATAATAACCTCAGTTTTATCATTATTACATTTCAGGAAGTTGTTATGTAACCAGATTTTAATGTCAATACAAGCATTTAATGAGTCAAGAGGAAGAGCAGACGTGAAGGAAACAGATCATCCGCATAACAATGTAGCTGAGACTATGACAACAGATAATATGACAAATAAATATGGAAAAGAAGAGGTCCAAGAACAGAGCCTTGAGGGACACCATGAGATAGAGAACAAGTGGAAGATTTGAAGGATTGTCTATCAGTGAGACAGGATGTAAAGCTGAGGCCTATCGCTGAGAGACACATACCTTATGTGCACCACAATGAATAATCCACTGTCTTTGTTCCTCAACAGAAGACAACTTCTGAAACATATCTGCAGGGCAAATGATGGGGGAAACAAGCTTAGCAAACACATTATTCTTCTTGCGGCTCGTTTCCAAGCTGTATATACTGTATAACATACTGCAGCATGTCTGTCTCACATGTCATTGCAACCAGCTGCTCAATTTCCAACGTCTGTTCTCTGCATTCTAGATACACGGTGGCAACCGACTCCATGTGCTGAAAAACATCCAACGAGACACAATAAATTTCCACATGCTGCTCTGCATTTCCAGCATTTGAACTTTGTGAAATTCTTTACCTTAGCGAGCTGCCCAGCACCTTGCAGTTCAAAGAAGACTTTCTATAAGAGGAAACAGAAATATATACATATACAGCAAATGAAAGAGCAGAATGTTTTTATTTTGAAATTACTATTTGCACCCATGTGTAAATAGCACTGGCTATAATATAATATAATATAATATAATATAATATAATATAATATAATATAATATAATATAATATAATATAATATAATATAATATAATATAATATAATATAATATAATATAATATAATATAATATAATATAATATAATATAGGGTCATTCCGTGTCAAATCATCCAAATTTCAGAAACTTTCCCAACTCAAAATATTAAATGTCATGGATGAATGTTTAATGAATAATCCACTATTTTCTAGAAGGGGGTCAAAATGACAATTTTATTATTTCTACACAGAGATTGGTAGGTCTATTAGTAAAATCTGTTGACTTTAGCCATTTTTGTTACATTATATGCCAACAGTGACAGTTCATAAATGAGAAAAAGCACTTCTTCCCAAAGTTTGCATGCCTGTAACTCAAGAAGTATTAAATATCTCTTAATATCCTTTTATATAAACTTTTCTTTTGGTATACATATTTTTAAGGCTCTATATGGTTTAATTCCAGAGATATTGGGACCTCAATATAGCTATAAGAGTAAATTATTAAATTGTACACAATTCCAGTGGTCAAAAATCAAATGTGGGTCACTTTTCATACCATTGATACTTTTTTTTCTTTTACAGAGGAACAGCTGAAGAACAAATAATGTTGAAACTAGAAATGTATCTCGCTTTTTTTCTATCAAAACAATTGAATAGAACATACTGGTCCTAGTGCCATAAATATCGTTTTTCCAAAGTTTGCATGCCAATAACTCAAAAAGTTTTTAAGATATCGCAATATGATTTTAGATTCTGGTAATTAACAAACTTTTCTTTTGAAATCTTCATTTTCAAGGCCCTATATGGTTCAGTCCCATAGATATGTGTTTCTCAATGTGGGTCCGTTTTGAAATAGTTGAATTTTACCCATTTTCAATGGTGGAAAACCAAATTGCATACAGTTGATACTGCATTTAAAGGGGAATTTTGAAACTATAAATGTTTTATGTTTCCCTCTTTCAAAACAATTGCATTGAGAAAAAAAATCACATGGTGACCTCACCTGGTGAAGAGGATCCCTGATCAACAATCTCAAGCAGTTCAGAACTCTTAAAACGTTGTCTGAGGAGGACTTTTCCAGCCAGTTGCTAAAAAAACAAACAAGACTAGTCTACAGTGATCTATAAACACACTAGCTGGTATACATCAGCAGCATCATACACACTATACAGCATCATACTCATGAATACAGACCTACAACCGAGTCTCTTATTGATCAAGGCAGTGAAAATGTCCAGGAACAGTGTGTGATGTGGCTGGTCACTAAAACATCTCTGGTTTCTGTAAGTCACACTGTTAACAACATGAAAATTGGTTACAAAATGCAACAGAATAAGAGCAAAATTACCAGATAGCATGGGAAACTGTGCACCTAAAGTTATCCAGTTCAGATGCTTCATTGTTTGTGCCGTTTTTCTGGTGGTCGGGAACGTTATAAGAGTTCTGAGACTTCCGTCCCTTGGATTGACTCAAAGACGAAACCTGAGATGGAGAGCAGAGATGATACTGTGAAACTGAACATACATTCAGAGAAAAAAAAGAGTGGACATTTTGTGGTTCTGTATGCAAAAATTAAAATGTTACCTGTTTGGATACTGGAGCTGTGATCAGTGATAAAAGTCTCTTGAGATCAAGAAGCTCCCTAAAAATGAGACATTTATAAATATCAGCAGAAAAACTAAATTTCCATCAGTAAAATTTTTGGTGATGGCTTACTTGTCTTTAGGTTTTGGATGTGATCTGTTTGGTCCTCTAGACTTTCTGTCTTGGAGAGGCATGCTGGCACAATCTTGATTACTCTCATGTCTGCAGCTCGGTCAGATGAGAAAAATTATGAGAAATACTGCATGAGAAATATTGCACAATGGGCAACATGCATTTAAATTGGGTAAATATAAAAAGCCCTAAGTCATTTGAATATGCCACATTAACTGCAGCAGCTGGTGCCACTATGACCACGAACCACAACAGCCACATCCATGAGATTATTTAAATAACTCATGTCATGTTATATTGACTCTGTTTTGTGGCAATCTCATAAATTCCCAAGGAGGAGTATTAAAAAGCACATTCGCTTTTCACAAACCCCTGAATAGCTGACTTCCTGTTGGGCGGAGCATATGACTTGCAGTTCGAAAGTTGTTTGACTCAACAAGATCTATATGAGTACAGAGTTTCATACATATACATGCAAGTGTGTATAATATATATGGACCAAGACATTAAACTGCATTCAAGGGGGCGCTGTAGAGCTCCCTGGCACGCCTGGTTAGCAGTGTTGCCAAGTCCGCGGTTTTCCCGTGGAATTGGGCCACTTTTACACTGTTGCCGCTGTTGGTTTTTCATGTCCGCAGGTTGAATCGACCCAAAATAATGTGATATTTAATCCCTGGAATGAGAATTTTACCAGGTTAGCCCCTCCAAAAACGTGAATTTTACCATCCGGAACATGATTTTTACAGTGGGACCCCCCTGAAATGCAATTGGGCTAGTTTTGGGCTAGTTTTGAGGAGCAATTGGGAGGGTTTTGTTGTGAAAACCAGGCAACCCGGGCCCTAATGGCTGACGAATATGATGTTTGCGCAAAATTTTAAGAGATTTTAAAGGAACACTCCACTTTTTTGAAAATTCCAAATTTTCGAATCCATTCAGCTGATCTCCGGGTCTGGTGTTACCACTTTTAGCATAGTTTAGCATAGTTCATTGAATCTGATTAGACCGTTAGCATCTCGCTCAAAAATGACCAAAGAGTTTCAATATTTCTCCTATTTAAACCTTGACTCTTCTGTAGTTACATTGTGTACTAAGACCGATGGAAAATGAAAAGTTGCGATTTTCTAGACCAATATGGCTACGAACTACACTCTCTTTTCGGCGTAATAATCAAGGAACTTTGCTGCCTTTGATGCAGGCCTCACTGTGCCATCAGATTTCATCAAAAATATCTTAATTTGTGTTCAGAAGATGAATGAAGGTCTTACGGTTGTGGAAAAGGTGAAGGTGAGTAATTAATGACAGAATTTACATTTTTGGGTGAACTAACCCTTTAATAAAGACCAGATAACTTTGAACTTTGAAAGTTACGTTAAGGTGTTTGTTCGTAACTTTGAGAGAACGTTCCCTGTTATGGTGCATTCAAGTCCTACTGGAAAGTTCATATTTACGACTTGCGAAGTCGTATTTACGTCATCAGGTGCGTTCAAGTCACATTCGATGGAGCAAGATGGCGGTGTACCTTCTCTTAATTAACTACACAAAAATACAGCAAGGTTTTTAAACTCTACAAGGAAACGAAGAACAGTAAATGTGCATCAGGTGTGTTTTGCTTTTCTTTATGTATTTAATTAATTTATGAATCCACTGTAAACTTTATCGCTACATATTATAATATTAAATTACAATGCTTTCATATTTTGTAGCTTATTTTGTTGTAAATATAAAAGCCTGATATCACTGCTAAATACTGTAAGTACTGTAGTCTTCCGTCATGTTTCTCACTGACACGTGACACGTCCCCAACTCGTAAACTCGGGACTTAAAGAAAATCCCGAGCCTCCTAGTCGTATTTACGACTTTCATGTTCTTTCAACTCGTAATTTTTCTGACATGACTCACCATTTGAAGTCATCAGTTCTCCTCAGGTTCACTCAGGTGTCCTTACAGACGTTTTTTAACAACATTTCAGTCACTTTTATAATTTAAAAGACTTACAACTTTTAAACTAACGTAAACATTTTTTTTTTAAATACTCTACTTGAAAGGTGTCTGTATGCTATCTTTATTTAAAATAAAACGCAATATCAAACGTATCCAAATACTTTTTGAGGCTGTATACGAAATTTAACGGCTTTTGTTATCTTGTATTTGGGTGTATTTTCTCACCTGTGTGGATCGGGAATATTAAGGATAGTTTAATCGCATGGCTGAAGGTCGTCATATATTTCTCTGTATTTTGAGAAGACAACACAGAAAAGCTCGAATCAGGAATGTGAAGACACACACGGCAACCAATGAGACGACGCGATGTTGAGGCGTCTGCGGTTACCAAGATACTCAAAAGTAAACACGCGCGCCAGGATGATGAGCTCGGGTTTCGCATTTTCCACTCATCTTGGGCATGATCTTGGGACATTATCACAAATTAAAGTCACAACAAGCGTTGCGATAAAATGGCATTATTGTTTACATAAATAATAATTTTAAAAGTGTAAGAAAAAAGAGAAAAAAATGTAAAAATTAATTGAAAAACATCGAATATTAAACCAAGATTCTGTCTATGAAAATGTTTTTATGAGCAACGTGTACACAGACATTCATTGTTGCCTTTCATCAATTTGAATGAGGTTTAGTGCAACATTTGAATAGTTTCAGAAAACAGTCAGACTCTGTATAACTTTTTTTATTTTTTTTTATGTAACCAGAAACAAAAATAGACCTCATGAGTACAAACTATTACGAGAAATGTGAACATTGTGTGTAGTTACAAGGATAAGAATCTTATACATTACATATTATAGTTATATTTCCTGAGCTTTTTGGACAAGCTTTGAAAATCTTATGAGATTTGAGAATTTTTACACCACCATAAATTCAAAAAAGGACAAGAAATGTGACCATGATGTGTACATCTTTTTATTTATATATATTTTTTCATATTACAGTAATGAGAATGACATTGCATTGCAGTAATGAGATTTGATGGTGAAAATTTGCTTGATTTTCATAAAGAAATAAAAAAAAGTGATTCTGGATGTGATGTATTAATGATTAATGATGTATTAAACACAAACATGCATATCACACAAATACTGGATAAATAGCACTTCTATAAATAGCAGATCTACCAACATTATATCTTTCCACACCATGACATATGAGGGACTCACAAATGACGTGACTGAAACTGTCAACGGAACTGTAAGCGTGACTTCCTTTACAGATCATCCATCAACAAATAATAACTGTTGACATTTAATAGCCTAATAAAACTTTAACTGTCTGAGGCACTACATTTATAGGACTCGAAGAATAGTAGCTATAAAATATGTCAATAGATAAAAACAAAGGAATTCCATACCAATGGTGGACAATAGTGATGTTTTGTTTTGTTTTTTTCAAGTACATTTTTCAAGTAGCCTATCTATGGAAGCTACTTTTTATCTAACAGTTCTGACTGTTTTTCTAGCAATTGCAAGTTTATATATCACAATTCCGACTTTAAAACTTGCAATTGCGTGCTATAAAGTCAGAATTATAAACTCGCGATTGCGTGCTATAAAGTCAACATTGCGAAATATAAACTCACAATAGCGTGTTATAAAGTCAAAATTGCAAAATATAAACTCAGAATTGCGTGTTATAAAGTCAAAATTGCAAAATATAAACTCACAATTGCGTTATAAAGTCAGAATTATAAACTCACAATTGCGTGTTATAAAGCCAAAATTGCGAAATATAAACTCACAATTGCGTGTTATAAAGTCAAAATTGCGAAATATAAACTCACAATTGCATGTTATAAAGTCAAAATTGCGAAATATAAACTCACAATTGCGTGTTATAAAGTCAGAATTATAAACTCGCAATTGCGTGCTATAAAGCCAAAATTGCGAAATATAAACTCACAATTGCATGTTATAAAGTCAAAATTGCAAAATATAAACTCAGAATTGCGTGTTATAAAGTCAAAATTGCAAAATATAAACTCACAATTGCGTTATAAAGTCAGAATTATAAACTCACAATTGCGTGTTATAAAGCCAAAATTGCGAAATATAAACTCACAATTGCGTGTTATAAAGTCAAAATTGCGAAATATAAACTCACAATTGCATGTTATAAAGTCAAAATTGCGAAATATAAACTCACAATTGCATGTTATAAAGTCAAAATTGCGAAATATAAACTCACAATTGCGTGCTATAAAGCCAAAATTGCGAAATATAAACTCACAATTGCATGTTATAACGTCAAAATTGCAAAATATAAACTCAGAATTGCGTGTTATAAAGTCAAAATTGCAAAATATAAACTCACAATTGCGTTATAAAGTCAGAATTATAAACTCACAATTGCGTGTTATAAAGCCAAAATTGCGAAATATAAACTCACAATTGCGTGTTATAAAGTCAAAATTGCGAAATATAAACTCACAATTGCATGTTATAAAGTCAAAATTGCGAAATATAAACTCACAATTGCGTGTTATAAAGTCAGAATTATAAACTCGCAATTGCGTGCTATAAAGCCAAAATTGCGAAATATAAACTCACAATTGCATGTTATAAAGTCAAAATTGCGAAATATAAACTCACAATTGCATGTTATAAAGTCAAAATTGCGAAATATAAACTCACAATTGCGTGTTATAAAGTCAGAATTATAAACTCGCAACTGCGTGCTATAAAGCCAAAATTGCGAAATATAAACTCACAATTGCATGTTATAAAGTCAAAATTGCAAAATATAAACTCAGAATTGCGTGTTATAAAGTCAAAATTGCAAAATATAAACTCACAATTGCGTTATAAAGTCAGAATTATAAACTCACAATTGCGTGTTATAAAGCCAAAATTGCGAAATATAAACTCACAATTGCGTGTTATAAAGTCAAAATTGCGAAATATAAACTCACAATTGCATGTTATAAAGTCAAAATTGCGAAATATAAACTCACAATTGCATGTTATAAAGTCAAAATTGCGAAATATAAACTCACAATTGCGTGCTATAAAGCCAAAATTGCGAAATATAAACTCACAATTGCATGTTATAACGTCAAAATTGCAAAATATAAACTCAGAATTGCGTGTTATAAAGTCAAAATTGCAAAATATAAACTCACAATTGCGTTATAAAGTCAGAATTATAAACTCACAATTGCGTGTTATAAAGCCAAAATTGCGAAATATAAACTCACAATTGCGTGTTATAAAGTCAAAATTGCGAAATATAAACTCACAATTGCATGTTATAAAGTCAAAATTGCGAAATATAAACTCACAATTGCGTGTTATAAAGTCAGAATTATAAACTCGCAATTGCGTGCTATAAAGCCAAAATTGCGAAATATAAACTCACAATTGCATGTTATAAAGTCAAAATTGCAAAATATAAACTCAGAATTGCGTGTTATAAAGTCAAAATTGCAAAATATAAACTCACAATTGCGTTATAAAGTCAGAATTATAAACTCACAATTGCGTGTTATAAAGCCAAAATTGTGAAATATAAACTCACAATTGCGTGTTATAAAGTCAAAATTGCGAAATATAAACTCACAATTGCATGTTATAAAGTCAAAATTGCGAAATATAAACTCACAATTGCATGTTATAAAGTCAAAATTGCGAAATATAAACTCACAATTGCGTTTTATAAAGTCAGAATTATAAACTCGCAATTGCGTGCTATAAAGCCAAAATTGCGAAATATAAACTCACAATTGCATGTTATAAAGTCAAAATTGCGAAATATAAACTCACAATTGCATGTTATAAAGTCAAAATTGCGAAATATAAACTCACAATTGCATGTTATAAAGTCAAAATTGCGAAATATAAACTCACAATTGTGTTTTATAAAGTCAGAATTATAAACTCGCAATTGCGTGCTATAAAGCCAAAATTGCGAAATATAAACTCACAATTGCGTGTTATAAAGTCAGAATTATAAACTCGCAATTGCGTGCTATAAAGCCAAAATTGCGAAATATAAACTCATAATTGCGTGTTATAAAGTCAGAATTGCGAAATATATACTCACAATTGCATTAGATAAAGTCAAAATTGCGAGATAAAAAAATCTTTTTTTTTTCTTTTTTTTTATTCTGTGGCAATTAACGAGCTGGTCTTTTCAGTTAACCTGTTGAATCGGTTTCGCAAAAACGAATAGCTGAACGATTCATTCATGAATCGGACTGATCCGATTGCATCTGAGAGTCAACAACTCACTGATTCAAATGATCCATTCAATAGGCAAGAAGAACACGGGAGATCGTCGGAGCTCGAGTCCGCGCGCAGATGGAGCGAAAAGTAAGTCACTAATTCCAAATTTTAGAATATTGTTGTAAATGAAATCAGACGGTCAGTTGTTTGTGAAATTGTGTAATGTTTTATTAGGTATATCTGTACTTTTCGTCCACCGCTGTTTACTACAAGAGCTCTTTTTGAATATTAAATACCAGAATATGAAATATCCATGGCATCTGTCCACTAAGCCCGGAAAAAAGGCTTTGTGACAATTTCATTCAGCTAAAATTATAAATTTGCATGGAAATCCGTTTCTTCCCGATAGCGATCAAATATTCTAAGTTCAGACAGAGTTCAGCTTTTTATCTCTTATCATAAACGGATGTAGCCTACGCCAGTGGTGAGTAGGCTAATGTGTGAAGATAAATAAAGAGGCATACTCATAATCTTATGTACATTCCTTCATGCTGGAATCGAAAACACTTTCTGAAATCTCGAGGGATCTAAAATGGTAAGAGCAAAATAACTATTGTATATTTATACTTTCAGTTTCATGCTCCTAATGCAAAAACAAAATGTACAGTAATATTGTAACTTTTTTCATTTGTTTTTTGAAAGTTAACTATTATGATCCATGTTTGTTTACACTGAGATTTGCATACTGTTTGCACTATGAATTCAGATGAAATACAAGTTTTGCATTTTAGTTAAACTTTAGCTGCATGTGTCTGCTCTAACACACCTAAGAGTCTCGTTACCTTACAGTGCAAAGCTACAGATCTCTTAATCGCCCTATTCACTGAACTGTGCTCAATGTGACTGTTTTTGAGGAGCGATCATACTAAATCTAAGAAGACCCTGGGAAGCAAACTTTTGTGGTAAGTACAGACCACCATAAGGCAGTTTTCATATTAGTCCCTTTGTGTCAAGACAACAATTTATTTCAAATAATTTATTTGGACACATTAAAAATAGTTTTTAGAAAAATGTGTGATCGTGCACAGGAAGTTGCATTTAAAAAAAGTTAACAATAAAATGAAATAATGAAATATGCCATTTGGTTTTGTATCTAATGCAATGACTTTCTGTCATTTTTAGGTGTGGCTTTCATGTCCGAATACATTTTTAGGGCATTATGGCTGTTTTTTAGTTTTGCTTTGTAGAAAAACGTGTACTGATTGCAACATGCACAGGAAGTTGCATTTACAAAGTTAAATAAATAAATAATCCAAGTCATTTTATTAGATAACAAAACCAATTGGCATGGTTTACAATGCAAAAAATGTTTTTGTCTTGTTTCTAGTCCAAATATCTAAAACTTCTTAAATCAAGAAGCATTTTCTACACAAGTAAAAATTATTGTCGTTTTCAGAAAAAACAAGTCAAAATTAAGTGAGTTTTTCCTTGAAACAAGCAAAATAATCTGCCAATGGGGGTAAGCAAATAATCTTAATTCAAACTGAAAACAAGATTATTTTGCTTACCCCACTGGCAGATTATTTTGCTTGTTTCAGTAAGAAAAGAGAAGAAAGACATTTTTTGCAGTGTATTTTATTTTATTTTGATTTTTTTCTTTTTCTTTGCATGATCATGAATTTCCTGCATGATCAGTGCACATAACGGCGTAATTAAAAGTACTAGAAATGAAAGTCACATTGAAATATGACTGAAAGACTAGTTTCTGACATTTTTTATGCTAAGTGTGACATTTTTAAGCCACAGTATCAATAGTGTTGGCTTAATCAAACATCTAAGTAAAAATACTACCTGTATGATCTCATTTTGCTATTTTTCAGAGCTCTTTCACATGCAAAATGATAAACCACTGGGTCATTTTAGCCGTCTACGTTGTGACGTTTCTAATCGGCCTACCAGCCAATCTACTGGCCATAAGCACCTTCATTAAGAAACTCAGTGACAAACCCAATCCGAATGACATCCTGCTCTTCAACCTGACGGCTTCCGACTTGGTCTTCCTGCTCTTTCTACCATTCAAGATGTATGAAGCTGCCGCTGGAATGAAATGGTACTTACCCCAGGCCCTGTGCTCAATCGCCTCCTTCTTCTTTTTCACCACGATTTACACCAGCTCCCTGTTGCTCATGGCTATAGCTGTGGATCGCTACTTAGGACTGGCTTTTCCGATCAAATACAGACTGTTGCGCAAGCCGCTTTACGCCACGGCAGGCAGCATCCTCATCTGGCTGGTCAGTATCGCCCATTGCACCATCGTATTCATCATTGTCCATATGCCTTTGCCGAACGGCACCAAAACCGAACCTGTCTGCTATGAGCAATTCACCGAGAAGCAAAAGAAGATCTTGTTACCAGTCCGTCTTGAGTTTTTTGTGGTTATTTACATACTACCGCTTTTAGTTTCTATCTTCTGCTATATTAAGTGCATCTACATCCTGTACACCAGGCCTCACATAGCCAAAGTGAAAAAGCAAAGGGCCATTGGCATGGCATTGTGCACGCTGACCATCTTTTTACTCTGTTTTCTGCCCTACAACACGTCCCATCTGGTGGGTTTCAGCAGCAACGAAAGCCCATGGTGGAGGTACTACACGCTCCTGCCCAGCACGCTCAACACCTGCCTGGATCCATTCGTCTTCTACTTCTCCTCCTCAACTTTCCGTGAAAGCAAAACCATTGCTTTCCTCAAGTCCTGGTGTTGTAGACACAAGAAAACTAAAAAGTGTGAAACTGAACTGAAGATAATATCAAAATGAACAGATTTTGCATTTGCATGGCTTCATGCGAATCACAAGGTGTCCACCAAAGCGTTTTTCCCCAGAGTCTAGCGTATTTTTCCAATTGTTTTCAATGG
Source organism: Chanodichthys erythropterus (assembly GCF_024489055.1). Classification (NCBI taxonomy): domain Eukaryota; kingdom Metazoa; phylum Chordata; class Actinopteri; order Cypriniformes; family Xenocyprididae; genus Chanodichthys; species Chanodichthys erythropterus. The sequence goes on along the minus strand of NC_090222.1, from coordinate 38,698,434 downwards.
GAGTGCCACATTTTTAAAATGCCAAGAGGGTAATGAGGCGCTGAACATATCTGCATTTTTTACCAGTCGCCGGGAGCTGAAAAATTTTATTAGGCCATGTGTTCTCCAAAGCGTTTTCAGCCAGCCATTTTATTTATTTTTTTCAGTTGAGATGCTTTGCTTGCTATGATACGGAATATCCACGGAAGTGTTACTAGAAAATGTCAATACAATGTTAAGTTTTTGCTCTGGCTCTTGCTTTAAATAATTTTTTCCGTTATTATGTTTGTTGTCATCTGTAGACATTGTACAAGCAGAATGTGGCAGTTGGTTGGTGTTTTTGTCCCGCCTCTCCTCTACTGTGATTGGACGGCTGCGTAAAAAGTGACAGTGATGAGCGCTGTGTTTTACCGAAGACTATAGAATAACACAAGACGCGTCACTCATATTGTTTTGAATGGGAGAAAGTGTAACGCGCAATATGGCGGAATAAGTCCCGCCTTCTAAATAAGAGCCAATCGCCAACTGGTAAAGTCATCGCATCACTGCAGCGGCCGTTAGAATCACCGGTTTCTATAGAAACAGTCAGACGCGCGCCTCCGAAGAGACGCGCATTTAGGTCTTCGCATTAGCTTGATCCAGCCTGAATTTTTTTTTTTTTTGTCATGATTCGAGCGTTTAGAAACTAAATTTATGAGCCGGTTGTTGTTACATTTCATTGGTGATTTCAAATATGAAATTTAATCGTAAGGTTGGCGAACAGTTTTGGAGAATTTGATGTTTCCCCGTTCAAAGAGATTGCATGATGCCCAGGATGCCCGAGAGGTGTTTCAAAGATGGCCGCCGAGTGAAATGACTTGTCTTAAAGGGACTTTGGTTTTACCGAAGTCATTTCACTCGGTGGCCATCTTTAAAATGCCTCTCGGGCACGCTATCTCTTTGAACGGGGAAACATCAAATTCTCCAAAGCTGTTTGCCAAGCTTTCGATTAAATTTCAGAATTGAAATCACCAATGAAATCTGACAACAACTGTCTCATAAATTTTGTTTCTAAATGCTTGAATCAAAAAACACTATTTTTCAGGGTGGATCAACCTAATGCGCATGCGCAGACCTAAGTGCACGTCTCTTTAAGAAGGCGGGACTTGTGCGTTGCACTTTCTCCCATTCAAAACAATACGAGTGACGCATCTTGTGTTATTCTATAGTCTTTGATTTTACCCAAAGTTGAAAATTCTTCAACTCTTTGCAACCAGTAAAAACACTGAAAAAAAACACTTCAGCATAAAAATAAGACATTCAGGGTCTCGTCACACTGCTGCCGTTTTAAAAACTCGCCGCTTGCATTGAAAACAATTGGAAAAATACGCTAGCCTCAGAAAAAATGCTTTGGTGGATGCACAGCCTTAGGGGAATGGTGAAAACTGCAAGGTCTCAAGACTTTTAAAAGCTGAATGTATTTTAACGTATTGTCATGCACGAGACGCTGCAAAAGACGCAATTGCAATGGTCAAACATGTTTACCTAGCGTTTTTAATTAGAAAAATAATGGAAAAGTTGAGCAGTGGAATGGTAAAACGCGTTCCCCTTATTAAACTTTGGGTAAAATGCATCGCTCATCATTGTTACTTTGCACCAGCCGTCCAATCACAGTGGAAGAGGGGCGGGACAAATACAACATCGACCAACCGCCACATTCTGCTTGTACAATGTCAACAGATGACAACAACAAGCATAACAACGGAACAAAATAATTTAAAACAAGAACCAGAGCAAATACTTTAAATTGTATTGACATTTTTATATAGAAACAGACTGTGAATTGAGATACTAGTAACACTTTCGCAGAGATTCCGTATCATAGCAAGCAAAGCGTCTCAACTGAAAGCGCTCTCAAACGCTCACAGCTGGATAAAAATGCTTTGGTGGACACATGGCTTTTTTTTTTCAGTTTTCATCTTCCTACTACTATAGTAGGCCATTCAAACTGTTGTTAATTTAATGTAAAAAACAGTCATAATGTGAAATATTATTACAATTTAAAATAACTGTTTTCCAGGTTCATATATTGTAAATATATCAAAGCTGAATTTTCAGCATCATTACTACAGTCTTCAGTTACATGATCCTTCAGAAATCATTCTAATATGATGATTTGATGCTCAAGAAACATTTCTTACAGTTTTGTGCTGCTTCTGGAAACCGTTTTTTCCAGTATTCTTTGATGAACAGAAAGTTCCAAAGAACTGAATTTATTTGAAATAGAATCTTTTGTAACATTATAAATGTCTTTACCTTTGATCAATATAATGCATCTATGCTGAATAAAAGTATTAATTTCTTTAAAAAAAAAAAAAAAAAAAAAAAAAAAAATCATACTGACTCATTTTCTGCAACCATAGGAAATAAATGAATAAGGAGACCAAATGGAGACTTTTAGGAGCACAAAGATATTTCAGAAAAGACTCAACTTTGGCTGTATGACCTTTTTTTAAACATTAAAAATGTATCTTGATAAACTTTTCTATAGCTTATTTTGTCAAACAGTAAATAAACAGAATGAATTCAAATGTTGAGAATAGTCTGAGATTTTATTTGAGATTTAGTCTCTGTGCATGAACAATGATATGGTTTTATTCTGCACTGCATGCTTTATTTATCTTAAATGTGCATGATTGTGATAAAGACTAAAGAAATCGAGAAAAACCTGCAGAGGAAGAAGTGTCTTTAAGGCAACTTTTGTTAATACTTTTTAAATGGGATCGGTTAACCGAACACCTGTATATATACAAGTTTAGACACAGTGTTTGCTTCTCTTTTGTTTTAGCGAGGGCCGGCCACTCTTCGGCATTCATGCATCCTGTAGGCACACATGTAAAATATACCTGCAACACAAAACACACGCATTCAATGAGATAAAACAGCACATGTTGGAAATCAGACCAAAAAAAAAAAAGTTACTGACCAGCAAAAAAGGTCATGAGCAGAGCGACCCAGCCCAGAATGTAGGACCATGAGAAACGCCAATCACCAAAACGCTTCCCGAGGAAGTTCACCGTCACGCCGGTGTAGATTGCCATAGCAAGCAGAACGAAGAGTGCTGGAGGAAAAATAAATGAGACAAACCAGTTTAGATGACTTCTGTCAGTTCACACGAGTCGGACGATAGGTCACTGGAAGGGAAAGACTTACTGGAAATAAAAAACATGATTCCTGCAGCAAAGGAACGATTGAATCTCTCAAAGGCGGAGAAGTGAGCGAAGGAGAGGATGCCTGCGATGATTCCCGCAAAACACGACATCGCTGAGAGGATCATGAAGGCCCGGGTTGCATTCCAGTAAGCTGTAATGTGAGAGATGGACACATTAGCTTAGACTAATGGAGGAACATGGACTTTTCCCACAATGTTTTGCACCGAACATCGCAACATTGGGAAAAATGCAACATTGCAACAAAAAAAAAATGCAACAAAAAAACATTGGGAGCAACGTTCATAGGCCTACACTGCGACCTTGATGGATGGAAGGTGGAAAAATAATGCCTTAGTTTGTTTAGTCCAACTTACTTTAATTTTTCTATTAAGAATTGACCATTTGCACAATTTCTTCCTGGTTGTCGATAAGCCAGCTTCGGCACTTCTGGTTAACTTGTTAACCATTAATGGTTGACTTTTTAATGTTGTATTTATATTTGAATGCAGTTATCACACTTGCCTAATTTGCCAATAAACCAGTTTTATTGATTGTAATGAAGACTAAGCTAATGGGAACGTTTGAATAAGAAACGCAGTGTCTGTAATTGGACACGCAAACGCAACTTTTCTCCAGAACTTCAGGTGTTATTTTTAATGTGATGACCAAAAACAGTATTTGTTCATCCTTCTGAGATTGTCCCCATTTGTAAAACTGAATGTTTGAAGATGTAGAAAATCCAACATTTGATAGAAAAAAATTTCATTTAAAAATAAAAAAGACGTTAAGACTATAACCATCAGATGGCGGCAGAGGACCATTTATTTGCTCATATTAGTCATTTCGTGTAATAGTTTTTCACTCAGTTTCACTTTTGAATTAATATTAAACATTATAAAATTACTAAGTTTACAAATTAATTTTGTAAAGTTGAATTATGAAGTACTCACAAAATCTCATGAAAAACAATAACTTTTCTTGTGAATGAATTACACAGCACCGCACGCTCTCTCTCTTTATAATCAAAGAAGATGTCAGTCAGTGCAGCGCAAGCTCAATAAAACTCACATTTTATTCATTGAATCGAACTAAAGTCCCATGTTATTAGTGACACCAGTGGCTGTTAAGTGAACTGCAACCAGCAACTTGTTGCTCGTGCTCACACATGTGCACACATAACTTACAACTGAACGTGATTCAAAACCCAATATTCTCATGGCGAATTTCATTTTCATTCTTCGCTTAGAAGTAAAAAGAAGTTGGAAATAACTTTGCAGCGATTATACTTTTAACAAACATCCCGACGCTGTCCACGCTGCTAAAAGAGATGTTTAGATGAATATACAAATATATGCTGCGCGCTTTCCTCTCAATAACAAAATAATATACACAACAAAAATTACATCAGTGAGAAAACAGCAGTTAAAGCATCTGATCATAGCGATGTGAATATGTTTGCACCAGCTCTGCGATTCACCGGCATCATGTCGACAAATGAGGTCATCAATCACACTGTTATGATAGTTTGATTATAAAGTATATTTGTATCATGTTATAGACTCTTATTTTGATATTCTGTTCTGTTTCCTTTAGTTCTTGTTTCCCTGCTCTGTTTAGTTTCGGTTTCTGATTATGTCCTGTTGTTTCTGTGGTTAATTATCATCAGCTGTATCTTATTTAATTCCTGATTATCCCCTGCACATGTATTCCCTGTTCAAGTCCTTTGTTGGTTGTTTTATGCAATGTGGTTGTGTTACTCCCATGTTCCAGTCTAATCAAGGAGAATTCTTAGTTAATGCATGTTTCGTTACAGAGCGTTACAATTTGAGACTTGTGGTTTGAATTAATCAATTTTCTTTGCATGACACATTGACATTACAGTACAGAATGGCTCTTTCTGCATTATCCATTGTATAAGCATTCATTTCATGTGTCATTGAACGGACAGAAGCGAGGCTCTCATGAGCATATACGTCCCTTTTTTTTTCCAGGTAAAAAATGTCCCGAGTCCTTCACATACAAATCAGTCTACAGGCCTTCATAGACAAACTAGGTCGTCATGTTTAGGAAACATGTTTGAAAACAGTCAGTGACACTATGATGCAGGCCTGTCACTCACCAATACTGTCGGTCTGCGTGTAGCATTTGCCAGACATGCAGTATCTCCACAGGCCCTGGTGAGCGAAGCTCCCGGACAGTCTGTACTGCATCCAGTAGTCCGTCGCCGTGGAGACCACCAACAGGATGTTGGCCACGATGGCACAGAACAAACCCCCTCCCATAAAGCTGTACATCCTGAGGAACACTGTGGCGGCTGAGAGCTAAAAACACTAAGAGCACAGAGGAGACATATTACTGTCAATCACACACACATGCTCATTATGCAACATATATACAGGCGAAAACCATCTTTTCATGGTTACACTTTATTTCAATAGTCCACTTTAGACACTATAAGAAATAAACTACTAACTAACTACTAACAACTAACTCATTAGAGTACTAGTAGGCTGTTAGTTTAGGGTTCGGGTTAGTAGAATAAGTTATAATACGTAATACGATTAATCGCATAAAAAATAAAATTTATTTTTGTGTACTATATGTAATTATTATGTATATATAAATACAAACACATTCATGTATATATGTGAGAAATATTTACAAGTATATGTATTTATTTATATTTTTATATAATTAATACTATATAAAAAATATTTTGAACATGAATAACATATTTCTCTTAAATATATACATTATTTTGTGTGTATTTATATATACATATTAATTACAAACAATACTCACACATACATTATGCAAACTCAAACCTTTATTTTGTATGCAATTAATCGCGATTAATCGTTTGACAGCCCTAATTTCGGACATCCAAGACCAAGTCCTATAGATCTATTTGAATGGGGGAATCCTGAAATCTCAAAAAATGCTTGCCAAACTCACAACTAAATAACATATTTCAAATCAGCAACAAAATCTGACATGACCTGTCCTATAGATGTTGTTTCTTATATGCTTAAATAGCGTTAAAAAGCTTCTTTTTTTTCAGGCTAGAGGAGCCAATACGCATGTGCAGTACTAAGCGCCGGGTCTCAGGTTTCTATGCAGGGTTGCCAGGTTTTCACAACAAAACCTGCCCAATTGCACCTCAAAACTAGCCCAATCGCATTTCAGGGGGGGTCCCATGGTGAAAATCGCATTCCAGGGGGTCAAATTTGTGTTTTTGGAGGGGCTCCCCTGGTAAAATTCACATTCCAGACACTAAATATCATGTTATTTTGAGTTGATTCAACCTGCGGACATGAAAAACCACCCGCGGTAACAGTGTAAAAGTAGCCCAATTGATCCTTCGCAAAGACCCGCCCCCCTTAGTTACTGTTGCTTTGTCCGACAAGCCGTGGCGCTGTCACGCCTCACACAGTGTAAAATACATTGCGGAGCAAAGAGGATACTGACAACACGTCGACAGACAAGGCAGAGCAGGTTACTTATGATATTAAACAAAGTCCCAGATTTCAAATGATTTTGAGAATTTTTAAGAAATTCGAACAATACCATTTTGTGTCTCTTTAATGTGTCGTGACAGATCACTGTAGCGCCTCACTTCAAGTGGCTCGTGAACGATCATCTCTTCCTACTAGGTCATTTATAGCATCAAATAAACATGAATGAACATGAGAAGGAATGTTGTTTCAAATATGGAAAAAAGTCAGTACACCATTTTTCAAGTTCAAGTCCACCGAGGTTAATCTTCTAACTCCTGACTGCTTTGTCGGACAAAATGGTGGATTCGGCGTTATGACTGGTTAGATCGCTTGTCAATCAAACTCCCGGCAAAGGATCAATTCCGCGGGAAAACCGCGGACTTGGCAACACTGTTTCTATGGGAATCGGAGCTGCTAATGGCAGCTGCAGTGACGCAATGACATTACCAATCAGCTTCACGTCGGTGTGCGAGCCCCTTGTACGGCAGCATTGGTTTTCAGCGTGAATGTCGCGAAAAACACACAAAACACATCCAAAACGGGAAAGAGCTTTGTGATTGACTGTACAAATAGCTTTGACACAAACCCTGAGGAATATATTTAAACACTGCAGAAAGCAACAGGGAAAAAAGCAAATGGATCACTGCAATTCTCAGAAACAGCTCGACTCCAGTCAGAAAAACATGTTTTAGTAATCATTTTGTGTCAAATTGTTGGATTTTGAGGTAAAATAATATCGTATTGTTATATATTAGTTTGACAACTCAATTATTTTCCATCTTATATTCTGCATAATTGGGTGTTTTTCAATAACCAACACTGAGAAAAACTATACTATAAAACTATATATGTTTTAGGGCTGGACAATATGACGATATAACATTGATATAAGTGATTACGCGGATTTAAACCTACCGATATTGTAGTTATATAAAATATTCACAGGTAGATTTGCTTTATGTATTTCCCCGGCGTCAAATCAGGCACATATAAATGTCAGCAAACACGACTCCTGGCTGCATGTCAATATACACGGATTAGGTTTATTTGACAAGTTGTAAGGAACACATTCAATTCCAACTTTTAGTGTAATTCGTTAGTTTTACTCGCGTTTTCGCAGTTTCCCCTGTTAAATCTGTCACTCAGCAGGTTCTTTTGCCACTCAGTCCAGCTGAGGGAGCGCGCTTTGGGCGGGAAAGTGACGTCGATGCATACCCTCTATAGAGTGCACCAGGGATGACGCGTTTTTGTAGGCCAACCCGGAAGTTAGCAGCGCACGGGTTCCCTAGACTGAAAGCCTATTCATTTTTCCCATAGACTTTTGGAAAATCACAGAAAATAAGCTCTGTGTTTAACAAAGGGTTATGACACTTTACACATTTTGTCTATCAAGATAATCTTTACAAGTTAACATAACATTTATAGATTTTGAAGCCTAAATAAAGTCGTCAGATATAAAAGGCTAACAGTAGGCTATAAACAGACTACAGCACACCATGGTCGCGGATCAACGTCGTCACCACCAAGCGTCCTCAAACTTTATTTAGAAAACAACTCTATTTAAAAACATGCTCAGTGATTATGATCTGCGCTGTGTATGAATACATATCCACTTTTTCATGAGAAATGCTGTCCAAATGTCCTGTTTGTCATGATGACGTCTAAAGTCCCCGCCAAAGGAAGTAGTCCCTTTTAGCAATTTGTTAGCAACCGCCGATTTTAAGACAGAGTAAAAGTTTTAAAAATCACAAGTGGGTTATAACTGGTGTGTTTTATGCCATAGATCAAAACGTGAAAGTATTTAGAGGCTTTGTTAACCACAGACCTTATTTCAGGCGATTTAGCAAAAACCCATTCAAAAAACCCATAGACTTTACGCGTTGGAACCGAAAGTCCTAAAATGTTAACTTGCTTCCGGGTTTTGCCTCCAAAATGCGTCATCCCTGGGGCACTCTATTGCGCTTTGCAGTTTGTTTCTTCCATTCACTCACAAGTAATAGGAGTGACATCGTGTCCTAACCAGACGCGACGCGACACGCGAGAATTGGTATCTTTTCCATGTTAATCGGAAAAGATTAACATGGAATTTTTGACCTAACTAGCCGCGATGGCAACGGTTTTTGTGCTATATTTAACGTTACAAGAGTCTAATGTGAGTTCAGATATCATTTTTGTGTGTTTTTTATAGCTGTACTGAAAGCAATTGACAATGCACCTCGGATCTTCGAAATACAAAAGGAAACAAGGACGTTCAAACTGTCAACTCATTGTGAACAGACAAGTGTATTCTATGACAAAGATATTGCTTCAGTAACTCAGTAAGTATTTTTAATAATTGTGTAATATTCATGAATTTGATTATTTTGTTGAGTGCCATGAGTTTGCCGAGAGAGACCGGCCACGCGCTCTTCTGATTGGCTGTGATTTTTGATTGACTTTATCGCGTATCGTAGTCGCGTCGTGTCTAGTGTGAACAGACAAATTGTTTGTCGCTGGAATCTGGATAGGACACAATGTGAACCATCTTTATATATCTATAATTTTTTGCTTAAATATGCTTAATTGTCACGGAAATAATGTCACAATGGAAAAGAAAAAGAAAAAGAAAAAACGAATCTTTCATAAAATACGCTGCAATTTCTTACTGTAATAATTCTTTATGCATTTATTTGTTTTCATAAAATTTCCCTTTGACTTGCATTGATAGAATGTTCAGCATTCAAAATGTAATCGTGACGACATCATCATAATATTTGCATACTGAATTGTGACAGGTCTTGTCTTCCTTGCATATATTCAAGTATGATTTGTGCACGTGAGACTGAAATCAAGACTGATTGTGGAAGACATGACAACAGCTCTGATTCATTCACACACAGCCTTAAAACCTAACAAATATTTAAGATTACTCTCTTACTGTTTTGCCACCATGGCTATTTTCTTCATGAAATGAAAATCTAGTGTGCATTGATCTTATATTTATCTCCTCACATTTATATCACAGGGTGTACATGTGTTTCCTGTGTTTTCACAGCCCACATCAGAGTTTGCATAAGCAAAACAGCATCCGCCTCTCATAGGTCAGAGCAGGAGATGATATTAATCACTTTTCCAGAAGACACCATTTGGCAAAGTAGTTGAAAACACTGCAATACCACAAAACATTACGTAAACAGGAAACCAAACATGTAAAAACCAACAGTGTGTCAACCAAAATTACCAGCTATCATTATCATCATCAAAAAATGTGACCCAGAACAAGCTCAAGTGCATGAATAAAGGTGCTATACAAGCTCAGTTTCACATTATTGCTTTGCAAAGTATGTAAGTGCGATCACTCTGCATTGCCACAGAGGGCGCCAAAACAAACAGTCTTTGACAGTTACCAGTCCTCTTTCATGACAGAGTAACAGTGAAGAGAGAGTCTTATCAATATGTCAAAACCCTGTATTTAACCCTGTGGTGCTCCTCGCATGGAAGTGAAAAAATGTCTTTTTTTTCAATTAAACATATTATATTGTAGTCCTATAATGTTTTTTTGATAAATATTTTGTATTTTTTAGGGGATTTTAAGGTACTAAATTATAGTTATGCAGTAGTTATTATAATCCATTTATTACCTGTTAAACACTTTTTGAGCTTAGATCTGAAAATGACATTTCTAAAGGCTGATTTATATTTCTGCATCGAAACTACGTCGGAGCACATGTAGCCTGGCATGCACCTTTCCAAAAATGTAACAGCTCGTCGATTCTATGTGGACCACAAGTGCTGTGATTGGTCTGCTAGAACCTCTCCCTGCGTTTCTAATTACACGTCGACGCGGAAACTGACGCAGAAGTGTAAATGAGAACCAACGCGTAGCCTACGGCGCATCGGCGTAAATCTTGAATGCTTTGAAGCACAGACTTGAGTTTAATCTCTTTTTTAAAAAAGGCACTTGGCAGATTGTTGCAGAAATTAAAAAAGTGAACTAAAAAGTTATAGAAGTTTAAGTTTATTGTTATGAAAAATTTACAAAAATTCTATTTTAAATTTTTATATGGAATATATTCCAAAACATGTTTTACTCTAATACTAGGGCTGGGTATTGAGACAATTTTCACAATTTGATTCAATTACTTTTCAAATGCTTGCTATTCGATTATGATTTTGATTCGATTCAATACCGATTATTTTGGATGTAGTATTTCAGTTACAACATGCCAAATTTTCTAGAGGAAAAAAATCTCTCAACTAATGCTGTAAACTACACATGTGAGTCAGCTGGTACTACAATAATAATATTGAAGGTTAAATTAACTTATTTATATACAAACACTTAAATTACACAATGTTTTTATTATAAATAAGAGTTCATTTTCTAGCTGACTAATGAGTTTATGGTCACTGAATATGTTTTTCTGAGGTAAATATGACGTTTTATTGACGTCTTTTCGAGGTTGAAACACTGATTGAGCGATTACACGAGACATCATACGAATTTCGGTACGTTGCACTGTATATTTTAACATACCTTCAGATGTTCATGTTTATTTCGTGCTGTAACTGGTATTAAAATGGAGGAGAGGATGTTCACATGCTTCTCTTTAACTGAGGCGCTAAAGCGATCTGTCACGCCACATTAAACAGCGCGAAAATGGTATTTATTTTTTGAATCTCATAATAAGATGGATGTCATTTGAAATCTGAGACTTTGCTTCATATCAAAAGAAACAAAGCACAAAGATTATTTTTGCGATTTATTGGATGGGAGGCGCTTCACTGAACTGAAAACAGACTAGACTAATCAATTCTTGGGATTTAAAACTCGATATCGGTTCGTAAAAATGAGAATCGATTAAAATCGAGAAATTTATATTTTTTACCCCAGCCCTAACTAATACTGAGAGAAAATCAAAGCCATAAATCTAAACAGGTTGTGTTCCAAATTTGAGGTTGACATCTCAAAAAATTCGCTTTTAGTAAGATTTTGTTTTGGGTGCAATACCACAAGTATCCACTAGATTTCCACTTTGTTTCCAATGCACTCATTTTACAAGTCTGAGTATTTTTTTTCAAGATCATTTAACATTTTCGAATTATGTCCATGATTTTTTGTGTTCACATAGCGAGTGCCAAAACCTTTACCAAGTTTCGTACCATTCTGATGAAGTAAATTCTAAAAAACCAAAATGTAACTTTTTATGGTCAGAATGACGAAGAGCACCAGAAAGTTAAAATGTTGAATAAATACAAAAATACATCTCTAAATGAATATGGCGAACATTACAGTTTCCAGTAGATCAAGATGCAAAATGGAAACATTGCTTATTAAAATAATAAAAATAGTAATTTCTTTTGCATTAAAGAGATGCATTAAAGCGTAAGTTCTGCACGTATGCATGTGACATGACTGATGCTTATGGTTATAAAACTTCCTGGAGATTAAATCTGTGCAAACACTCACACTAAACCTCAGCTGTCTGTGTTTAATGTGCAAAAAACGTTTAGGTTAACAGGGTATAAAAGTTCCACAAATGCATTTCAACACAACGAAGCTTGCATGAATTGCATTTTTTCATGTATGAATAAATACAGTCTTCAAACAGAAGATAAAAATATTTCAAAGTTATGAACCAACCAATGAATATGTTAGGCCACATTAACGACCTGCAAAAATGATATTTGTACAAAAATTTGATGGTCAGAAGAATTTGTGGTTGATCAAATTGTAAATAAAGGCAAACATTTTTCGAAGTGTTCATTACTTTCATTTAATCCTGGAAACAAATATGTTTCGGATAATAAATAAAGATTCAATGAATTAATTTACTAACTATTGACTAATGAAATGTAGACAAATTTGCACTTCAGTAAAAGTACAATTTTTTTAATAGTTTTATATAATTTGTAATTGCTACTGCATTTGTGTTATTTTGACATTTAAAATTGAAAATATTTGTATTAAATTGTAATATATATATATATATATTAAAAAAAATTTCACTTTGAGTCAATCTTTTATATTCAGAATACTAAAGCATGTATAATTTTCAATAAAGACCAAATAAAACAAATGCTTTCAAAGAAGATTACATCCTTTTATCCATCAAGTTCCAAGAGTTCACATGTGGTTCTCACTGGAAAACACAAAAAACCATCACATTTATCCTGAAAACCATCACAAACGTGAATAGGTCAATGAGTCTCGTCTAAGGTGTCGGAGGGATTCTTACCTGAGGTCTTCAGGATAAATGAACCTGCTTAACTATTGACCTTCCCAGCGGGAAAGAGAGAGAAAGTGGGATCCCGCAGCGAGCGTAACGTCAAAAAGGACCCGCTAGACCAAATTCCAAAAAGTTATTCTCTCTGCTTTTCTGTTGATGGTGGCAAAATCCTTTAAAACAAGCCACACAGAACAAATGCACTTGAGCTTGATGGTGTCAGAGGCACGTGACCGTTGGGTTTGGAGGGGGAAGGGTCTTTTTTACACTCTTTTTGTTGTTGTATTGGCCGTTCTGGAACTGTGATGTGCCGAGGCTTGCAGTACTGCTGCGGTCAATGCAACATGCTGAAGCGCACACTTTCATTCAGCCGACTGGATCCAGCGTTCATGTGGAGATGACACACACTATGAGTGGACGCATGATGATGTCGCTTATGCACATTTTCAGTCGCATCACTCGTGTCGATGACTCTTTTTTGGCAGCACCGCAATGACATTGATGTGATAATGAGAGAGGGGTTTTTTTTTGTGTGTGCATGAGAAAAATGTGCTATTGTGCAGCAATAAGTAATGCAAGATCTGAAAGTTTGAACACGAAAACCTTCTCAGCACTGCAAAAAAACCTTTCGTCCTCAGTATTTTTGTCTTGTTTTCCAGTACAAATGTGTGAACATTCTTCAATCAAGACATATTTACTTGAGAAGCAAAATTAGTTAGGATATTAAGTCTTGTTTTCTGAAAAATGTGTGAAAGTTAAGCGAGTTTATGCTTCAAAAAAGAAAAATATCTGCTAATGTGATCAGAAAAATGGAAGTTTGGATGGAGGAACGTTTGGAAATAGGAAAGAAATTTAAAAGGAAGGAAAGAGATGTCTTTCCTAAGAAAATACATCCAATTGAGTTCATATACGTGTATAGATCTATAAAATGAATGCAAACAGCAGCTCCAATAATTCGATTTTGGGAGAATTAGATGAGAAATGTTTGTTTATATTGAGATCTCAGAGTTTTCATGGCAAATCTGAGCAAAGTTTGAGACATTGTCGAGATTCTGAGTCTTTCAGGAAAAAAGATATTCAGACTTTTTGCAAAAGTCTGAATATCAAATAAATATGTTCTTATTGTGATTGTGTCACATCAAGTATAGGCCTACATTACAATTTATTTAATGTTATTTGAAATAAGTCATTAATTCAATGAAAAATACAGTAAAAACAGCAATATTGTGTAATATTATTTCAATTTAAATCAGCTGTTTTCTATGTGAATATATAGTAAAATGTTATTTATTCCTGTGATCAAATCTGAATTTTCAGCATCATTACTCCAGTCATCAGTGTCACATGATCCTTCGGAAATTTGCTGCTCAAGAAACATTGATGAATAGAAAGTTCAAAAGAACAGCATTTATTTGCAATTAACATTATTATTTGATTTATAAATTGATTTTCGGTCAATTTAATGCATCCTTGCTAAATAAAACTTGTTTTCTTAATACTACTTCTTTCAGAATAAATAACAGAAATATTGTCATTTTGATATAGTGCTCACATACTAATGATGTACAATTAAAATACACTCAAATAGACAGAATTACAGAACAAATCCATGTTGCATCAGTAGCTGTGATGCTCACGTGGGAGATGCTTGTTCGAATCTGGGCTGCAACTGCAACACATTAATAAATGTATTAGATAAGATAACACTTTACTTAAATCCTTTATGTATAATACATTATAAAGGTATTCATAATATACATTATAATGCATTGTCTTTTCAGAAATTATTGTATCCAAAGTTAAAATGCATTATAATGTTCACAGATTCCTTGTTAAATCTGAAATTGGTTGTGTTGTAATGCATTATACTTTCTAACGTTGTAACAGTGAATAGATAAGTATTATAATGTAATATAACTGTGGTCACAATTATTCACATAGATCATACAATGCATTATAAGGTGCATTACAAGGCATACTTAATGCATTAAAAATACATTTGTAATGCATTATATATAAAGGCTTTAAAGGGGTCATGACATGAGATATCAAATTTGATCTTTAAAACATTAATACATCCTGCAAGTGTCAGAGCTTAAAACATCATTCTCATTGTACACAAAGCATATATTTAATTAAGCTCCAAAAACAGCTTGTTTTGTGACATCACACAGGCAAACACATTTGCATATGCCTGCCTCCAGAGCAAGACATCAACGAATAGCAATACATCATCACACCATAGGCCCCGCCCACTGGTGTTCAGTCACTTAACAGCTGATATTCGCTTACATTGGATGTGAGCGTCACATCAAAAGCAAATAGAAGTCATTATAATCACTGACGCTGTCTACACTGATACAGATGTGCGTTCAGTTTCTCACATACTCCACGCGCTCGAGTCTGTCGACAACAGGACAAAACATTAGCGAGTGAGCGTTGATACTGTTTTCCTATATCTTTGTTTAATGCTGTCAATCCATACAAAAATTGCACATTTTTCTGTAATCGTGATTAAAAACATTGGAGTTTTTAATGTTTTTATGTTGTAATAATTTCACAGTTACTCTCCAAATTAATGTAGAAACAACTTAAAGACAATATAATTTAAATATTTGTTTGATGGCATCTTTTTATGAATGAAGGCCAGAATCACTGATACTAATACTGCACTGATGTCTCTATGAAAGTGATTTTTAAAAAACATTAATTATAGACATTAAACATTACAGTATAACTAAACGCTATCAATTTCAACATTATCAGGCTTTAAAAAATAACTTTTAATTTAAGTGAACTTAAAAACAATCTTCACATAAACCCATTATTATAAATGTCATATTTACCTGTCTAACAGTTAGGAAATATACAGAAATTGAATAAAGTTATACACTTTACAGTCTTCACTGCCTAAATTATACATTAAATTTAGATTAATGCTTATTAAAGCTACAATTTTCTCTGAACATTAATGACAGACATCACCAAAGCAGCTGGTTTATTAGGCTGCTGTCACTTTAAGAGCTGCCGCTGCCGAACATGACGTGGATCTGACGCGCATCTCATCTTCTCAACTTAACTAAGACCGCTCTTATGAGGAGCATTTTGGCATAATTCTACGGAAGAGGATTAGGGCCAAGCAATAATAAAAAAATAAAACCATCTCAAGTTGTTAAATTTCGAGAAAAAAGTCGAAATAAAATGTTGAGAATAAACATTAAATTTCGAGAAAAAAGTCAAAATGTTCAGAATAAACTCGTTAAATTACGAGAAAAAAGTCATTAAATTACGAGAAGAAATTAGTTAAATTATGAGAAAAATGTTGTTAAATTTCGAGAAAAAAGTTTAGATAAAATGTTGAGAATAAACATTAAGTTATTAGAAAAAAGTTGTTAAATTACTAGAACAAATTCGTTAAATTACGAGAAAAAACTCGTTAAATTTCAAGAAAAAGGTCGAAATAAAATGTTGAGAATAAACATTAAATTTCGAGAAAAAAGTCGATATAAAATGTTGAGAATAAAATCGTTAAATTACGAGAAAAAAGTCTTTAAATTACGAGAAAAATGTTGTTAAATTTCGAGAAAAAAGTCGAGATAAAATGTTGAGAATAAACATTAAATTATGAGAAAAAAGTCGTTAAATTACGAGAACAAATTCTCGTAATTTAACAAATTTGTTCTCATAATTTAACGAATTTGTTCTCGTAATTTAATGAATTTGTTCTTGTAATTTAACAACTTTTTTCTCATAATTTCATGACTTTATTCTCAACATTTTATTTAAACCTTTTTCTCGAAATTTAACATGTTTTTTCTTTAAATTTAACAACTTTAATCTCGAGATGGTTTTATTTATGTATTATTGCTTGGCCCTAATTCTCTTCCGTAGAATTCTGTGTGTTATTGTTTGTTCAAGCGCAAAAGAGAACTCGATACTGGCTGACACGACATTCACAGACAGCGTTCTTGTGTGTCTTGTGGCGCTTGAATGGTATAAAAGCTTTTGTGTGAATAAGAGCGGGATCATATAATGTATAGCTAGCCAAATTATGAAGGAAAAAACGTTAAATATTTTTAACGCATTAAACTGAAATAATTAATCGCATATGTTAACACTCTAATTTTGACAGCATTCATTTTTTATGTTTGTGCAAACATAAGTGAACCTCAAGGAACATACAAAAAAAAAAAAAAAAATCCATGTCATGACCCCTTAAAGTAAAGTGTTACCGATAAGACTAACTCACAGGAGTCACACGGTGGTGGCCATTCTCACGCCCGAGTTCACAGAAGGCAAAGGACCCGATCGCTCAGTCTGCACCATGTGAAAAAACACGGGAAACAGTCAGTGAACACAAGAGAGGCGTCGAGTCTCAATGATTGAGAGCTGAAGTTGAGTCGGCAGGTACCTGATGGAGTCTGTATTCAGGCGGAGGTTTCAGTCGTCCTCTCAGCAGAGTAGATCGACAGATGACAACCTGAAGAGAGGAGAAAGACACTTCAGAGGAGATGAAGAACAGCCGCACAATCACACAAGAATGGCCTCTCTTACCTTCTCCACTGCTCTTGATACGGGATACCTGGGGCTTCGATCCGCTGAGGAAAAGAGTCATTCGTTTATTAGTTCAGACATGCATTTGAAGCCATTGTAAAGTGCAACACACACCTAATAATAAACATGAAATGAAATGGTAACACTTTACAATAAGGTCCCATTCATGCATTAACTAACAATGAGCAATACATTTGTTACTGTATTTATTCAGCTTTGTCAAAGTTAGTTAATAAAACACTGTTTTTTGTTAGATGTTAGCTCAAAACCATTAAATAATACTAACAGCTACAACTTTTGATTTTAATAATGTGTTAGTAAATGTTGAAATTAAAATTAAATAAGATTAATAAACACTTTAGAAGTATTTTTCATTTGTTCATGTTAACGAATGCGGTTAACAATTATTAATAAAATGTAACCTTAGTGTAAAGTATTAGCGCTGAAATAACTAAAAAAATATTTTAGCTATTTGCCAAGGTTATTTTAGTTTAAGTACTAAAATAACTAAAACTAAATAAATCAAAACTAAGAGCTAAAACTTAAAAAAAAAAAAAAAGACAAAAGCACTACAAAATGACTAAAACTTTAACAAAAATTAAAATGAAAGTAGAAAATATAAATATAAAATCTAGTTAAAAACATTACAAAACTAAGATGTTATATCAATGATACTAAAATAACAACGGAGATCGCACATTTATTTGATTTATTATTATTATTATTAAGATGCCAAATTGCTATATTATTTGATATCCAGAAACAATTATTAACTATATTATTTTATTATTCTGATAAAATGAGAATCCCAATCACTGGTGTCTTTTTCATATTGCAGTTGCCACTGTTTTATAAAAGCAATAATCTTGTGTCTTATAAATCATTTTGAGTGATATAAGATCTCAATGCTTTGCTCCAACATCCTAAACACTGTGTTGGGGTTTATTTTGCAATTAAAAAATAATTCTGAAATTCAAAGTTTAATTTTCTTGATATTTACTCAACAAAAATCAAATTTGATAACAGAAATTTATCATTATGGCTGTAGATTTTTCTAACTTCTATTATCAGCAAGTGTTCACAGCTCTCAGATAATGCTGATCATCTTAAATGCTCAGGTATTGGCTGATTTATAGTTATATTTATGCATTTGGGAGACACTTTTATCCAAAATGACTTACAGTGCATGCCGGTATGTGTTATCTGGGAATTAAACCCTTGACCTTGATGTTGCAGGTGCAATGTTCTACCAATTGATCCATAGCCAGATGGAGGAAGCATCACTCACCTCGTGTCCCGCAGCAGATGAAGCCCAACACAACGAGGAGGACAAGAACAGCGCAGGGGAGTCCAGCAGCAAGACCAGCGATGGCGGCTCCACTGAGTCCAGCTGCTGACCAACACAACAACAACAACAACAACACGCACGGCATTAGAAGACTGCAGTACAATCATTTTTTTTCTTTGTTTGCACTTAACTTGATAAATAGTGCTCATTATTATTAACTTAAAGGGATCATGTCATTTTTTTAAGGAATGAATGCTTTTAGATGCTTTTAAAGGGTCCTATTCTGCTTTTTTTCCATGTGCATCTTTCTTTAGTATGTAATGTTGCTGTTTGAGCATGAAAAAGTTCAACAAAGTGTTGTAAAAAGGCATAATAGGTCTTCTTTAAGCTGAATTGACAGTAAAGACATTTATAATGTTTCAGAAGATTTTTATTTCAAATAAATGCTGTTCTTTTAAATTTTATTTGCATCAAAGAATCCTGAAAAAAAACATTTAAAGCAATGGTTATCAACATAATAATAATCATAAATGTTTCTTGAGCAGCAAATCAGCATATTAGAATGATTTCTGAAGGATCATGTGACACTGAAGACTGGAGTAATGATGCTGAAAATTCAGCTTTGATCACAGGAATAAATTATATTTTACAATATATTCACGTAGAAAACAGTTATTATAAATTATAATAATATTTCAGAATTTTTACTTATTTTTGATCAAATAAACACAGCCTTGATGATCAGAAGTACGGAAGAGGATTAGGGCCAAGCAATAATAAAAAAATGAAACCATCGAGAAAAAAGTCGAAATAAAATGTTGAGAATAAAGTAATTAAATTACAAGAAAAAAGTAGTTAAATTACGAGAACAAATTCGTTAAATTATGAGAACAATTTTGTTAAATTTCGAGAAAAAAGTCGAGATAATGTTGAGAATAAAGTAATTAAATTACCAGAAAAAAGTCGTTAAATTATGAGAAAAAAGTCGAAATAAAATGTTGAGAATAAACTCATTAAATTACGAGAAAAAAACTGATTAAAGTTTGAGAAAAAAGTCGTTAAATTACAAGAACAAATTCGTTAAATTATGAGAAAAAAATCATTAAATTTAGAGAAAAAAGTCGAAATAAAATGTTGAGAATAAACTCATTAAATTACGAAAAAAACTCGTTAAATTTCGAGAAAAAAGTCGAGATAAAATGTCGAGAATAAAGTAATTAAATTACAAGAAAAAAGTCGTTAAATTATGAGAAAAATGTAAAATTTCAAGGAAAAAGTCGAGATAAAATGTTGAAAATAAACTCATTAAATTATGACTTTATTCTCAACATTTTATTTCGAATTTTTTCTAGAAATTTTTAATCTCGAGAAGGTTTTAATTTTTTATTATTGCTTGGCCCTAATCCTCTTCCGTACAGAAAAGACTAGAAACTCAAAAACATTAAAAACTTTTGTATGGTAGCGTCTATCTGTAGTATGCATTTTTTC
Organism: Chanodichthys erythropterus; assembly: GCF_024489055.1. Taxonomy (NCBI): domain Eukaryota; kingdom Metazoa; phylum Chordata; class Actinopteri; order Cypriniformes; family Xenocyprididae; genus Chanodichthys; species Chanodichthys erythropterus. The sequence goes on along the minus strand of NC_090222.1, from coordinate 38,678,231 downwards.
CTGTGTTTCTGTGTCCAAATAGTCATAATTTAGTTTTTTATGGCCTTTTTTCTCCCTCTCTCTGATCCTTAAAATTTTTGACTTGAAATAATGAAAATGACCTCATTGCATATGAAATGAGCAAAAAGGTTTAGCTATGCAAACGCACAGATTTGCATTTTACCTGCTCTATTCTTCAATAAGCAGCATCACTGTGATCATGTGCGCTCTTTAAAGCGTATTCAGTTTGTGATTCATGTCACCTGGTCCGATCCGAAGTTGCTCTGACGGTTCTCCTGCGGTTCTGCCCGCTTTAGGGACGATCCTGAAGTAGTAAGTAGACTTTGGGTCGAGTCCTGAGACAGTTGTGTTTCCAGCAGAGGCCGGCATCACTTTGATGGTGCAGAAGTCTGACATGATGTTGCGTTTGGGTTGAGAAGGGCTTGAGAGCTCTGGGCCTTTCATCTGGATATCAAAGCCTTTAAAAGTACAATGACACTTTTAATATGCAATTATTATCCAAACCACTGGGAGGCTCTGCCATGATGAAAATGAGTTGATGTATTGACATAAATATGTATATATATTAGATCCTCCTAAATTAACACACTGCACCTTTAACATATTAAATTCTGCATTACAAGTTTTCTGAAATGTTTTGTTTAAATATGCAAATTATCCTATTAAATATGCATGCTCTTTCATAAAAATAATCATTATCCAAACAAAGCTTGACCTGTGATTATTTGTTTATTATTTGTTTATTTTATATGTACCTGTAATAACAGAGGTGAGAGGAACATGCCACGTTAGAGTTACTTCTGTTTGATCATCACTCAGGAAAACACTTGAATTGGAGATTTGAGGGCCTTAAAAAGATTGATACCAGTTTTTTTTTAGTGGTATAGACATTTGAAACGCATTATTGCAAATGATAAACTCGAGTTGATCCATACCGAGCAGTGTAGTGTCCACAGTTGTGTTCCCGAGAGGGTTGGTGGCAGTGCAGGTGTAGGTGTCCAGGTCTGTAGAAGTGGCATTAAAATCATGAATGAACAGCTGAGCTGTGTTTGTACTGATCTGGTATTTGGACCCAGTTTGCAAGTGTTCCCCATTCTTGATCCAGAGCACCAGGGCTTCAGGTGTGGCTTCAGCAGAGCAGTGAATCACAACCATCGGCCGCTCATCTTCACTCATGCTGGTTAAAACGACAGGCAGAAAATCCACAGGACCACCTGCAACATAATTTAATGACAGGCTTCATCCAAAGGCTTACTTATATATATATATATATATATATATATATATATATATATATATATATATAAATATATATATATATATATACACACCCACATATATATATAGCCTATAGCATCACTTACGGGGAATGACACTGCATTGTGTCTGATTCAGCGGATGTTCTGCTTTACAGATGACTTCTTGTCCATTTAGTCTCTGAATGTCATTTATAGTTATGCTGTAATTGCTGTATCCACTGGCATTATAGCTGAGGTCAGGGAAAGACACTTGTGCTTCTGGAGCGCCTCCTGGCCACAGACAGTGGAACTGCAGCGCTGCGCTTCCATTCACAGCCTGAACTGAACACAGCGGCCCGCCACTGGGAGGCTCTGCCATGAGGAAATAAGAGATTATGTATTGACACACACATTATATATATATATATATATATATATATATATATATATATATATATATATATATATATATATATATATATATATAGCATTTCTGTCAATAGATCCTCCTAAATTTACACATTGCACTTTTAACATATTAAATTCTGCATTTCAAGTTCCAAGTTTTCTGAAATTTTATGTTTAAATATGCAAATTATCTTATTAAATATGCATGCTCTTAAATATAAAAATACACTAATTTGCATACATTTCCAGAACAGAAATCTGAACATAAATAATAAATAAATTAGATAAAGCCAGGTTCCAAATTCTTGTTTCATTTTGTTGACATAAAGGTTTTTACAGAGAGAATTTTGGATGCAAATAGAAAAAATGCAATAAAATAAAGTTTCAAGTTTTCTGAAATGTTATGCTAAAATATGCTAATTATTATCTTATTAAATATGCATGCTCTTATATAAAAATACACTAATTTGCATACATTTCCAGAACAGAAATCTGAACATAAATAATAAATAAATTAGATAAAGCCAGGTTCAAAATTCTTGTTTCATTTTGTTGACATAAAAGGTTTTTACAGAGAGAATTTTGGATGCAAATAGAAAAAAATGTAATAAAATAAACACTTAAATGTGTATTTTGGATGTTTTCTTGCCTTAAACAAAAATCAAGCCATCCGAAGAAAATATTCACATGCACAACATCCTAACATGCTGGTATTCCCATATTTTGCCCATATTAAATCTGAATTACAAACTCGTACCATAGACAATTACAGTGACGTTCCTCTCAAGCGTCACCTCAGTTCTGGTGTTGACCATCACGCAGGTATAAATGCCACTTTGACTCGTCTTAACATTGTTGAGATGGGCTGTTCCAGCTGGAGACGTGGCAATGGACTCTCCATTGAAAAACCACGATGTGGAGGGGTCCGGTTCACCCTCGGCCTGACAGGAGAGGAACAGAGACTCCCCCGAAACAAAGACTGCTTTTGTGGGACTGACCTTGAGAACCGGCAGATCTGGTCCATCTAAGAGCAGCCGAAGAGGGAAAATAAGATGTAGGAAATGAAACAGGCTACTGTTGGGAAAGTAAAAGCATCTTAATGACATTCTACCAAAGGTAACAAGAAGCACAGGTGATTTAAACCAACGTAGTGAAACTCACACAGCACTGTGACGTTCCTGTGATGCGTCTCAGAGCTGAACGGGTTGGTTAGTAATACGGTGTAGCGACCCGTGTCATTCCTGCTGGGCTGGTTTATTGTGAGTTTCTTCCCGCCGATGGAATAATGAGATCCATTTTTTATCTGGAGCCCATTAAAGAGCCACCTCACCTCTTTGGCATCTCCTCGCATTGTGCTGTAATACAAGGTGAACTTCACTTCACCCTCAACGGCGTCATCTGAATCGGTGTGCAGGGAAACATTCATGATGATATCTATTGAGAAAGAGGAAATTAACCACACTTCATCAATAAATAAATTGACAAGGCTGCTAGTACATGTTCAAACCAGTAGGTTTTGTTATATATAGATGATGTAATATAAGTCTCTGGTGTCTCCAGAATGTGTCTGTGAAGTTTCAGCACAAAGATCATTTATTATAGCTTGTCAAATTTGCCCCTATTTGGGTGTGAGCAAAAACACGCCGTTTGTGTGCATCCCTTTAAATGCAAATGAGCTGCTGCTCCAGAAGAGGGCGGAGCTTTAACAGCTCAACAACAACAAAGCTGGAGAATCTCAGGCAGAAAAAATGAGGATTGTCAGTAACGGTGTTCAGCCTTACATTGTTGAGAGTCTCAAAATAGCCAAATATAATCCTACTAATCGATCAATATAACTGTCTATCGCTAATTACCACACATAATGTATTCTCAGCCATCTTCTCCTCACTCACCGTAAACAAAGAGGTCAAATGTAGCGCTGACCTTTGCCTCCCCGATTTTAGTCATTTCCACAGTGTATGTACTGTTATAACTAAGAGGCACATTAATGAATGTGAGGGATCCGTCCTGTTCTGGTTTTAAAATGTCTGAAGCAACACCTGGAATCGAGCCGTCACCAACGGTCCATTTGGCGATCAGATGGCTTCCCATAAACCACATGACCTCGGGCTGAGGGGCACCAGCGTGAGACACACCGAGCGTCACATTTGTGCCCACAAGGGCTTCAACTGATACGGGTCCCGTGGGTGAGACGGTCAGATAACAAAGATTACCTGTAATAGGGGAGAAAAAAAGCAATAATTCTTCTTGCATAACTCTGCCATGATGTTACAATGTTTAGGGCGTTTGTTGATTTAAGAATTTTTAGATATTTGGACTGGAAACAAGACAAAAACTCTAAGAACAGCATTTTTCAGTGTTTCAGAGATAATAATAGATTAATTAAACTTTTTACTTTTTGTGTTAAAGACTGTTACTTCCAATAAAATGCATAACAATATATTTATGTATAGACAAATGAATAAATTTGATTTTCACTTACCTGCAATGAAGAACAAAAGAACACAAATCAAACTAAACGGCATTTGCATGTCGACAGACTAAAGTTGAAGGTGTTTCAGAGTTTTAATTTTGATGATGAAGTCATTCCTTTGGTAACTGATGAATAGCTCAAAATCCCTGAGAGATTCCCAAACTCCTCCGTACAGGTGAGATTTACCTGGAGAAAACGACCCATCAGTCACAACACTTGACACATAAAACGTCTGTTCTGTTTACTTAGAATTACAAACGTCGATTTCAAGTTTCTTTTCACGCGCACAAAAGAAGTTTGATCATAAAAACCGAGAGTAATCATTACCATAGACTGATCATTACACGAACTGTACGAGTGGGCGGGGCTTAGCGTCCTGCGTTTAAAGGGACAGTTCATACCAAATTTATATATTATATATATTATATATATATTATATATATTATATATATATATATATATATATATATATATATATATATATATATATATATATATATATATATATATATATTTTAGAGATGCACAGATATATCGGCCGATAAAAGCTAAATTTCACACTATCAGTTATCGGCCAATAGTTTAAAAAAAGCCTATAGTCAGGGCTGATATATTTTGTCAATCAAAAGAGGGCAGGAAAATGGACTGAATGTGTGCTTTGTGTAAAGAAAATGCTAAGAAACCAGTTTGATGTTCAATATTAATAGTAATTATTTGAATTAATAACATTCAGAAAGTTTAGAAATATAATTTAATCAGTAGAATTTAGTTAATGTATGTTAATATTAGAGTAATGTGTTTGTTTATAACTGATACTCTGAAACAAGTTGATGAAATGGAGAAAGTTTTTATTTGCATTTATTTCAAAATATGATTAATTATTAATTAGAATGAAATTATTAATTTAAAAGAGGGTATAAAAGGTAAAACCGCCAAACTATCGGTATCATTGATATCAGCGGATATCACTCTGAATAATCAGCTATCGGTATATATATATATATATAATCAAAATGTGCTACAAGAAAAAAAATAAAAAATAAAATAAAAATTATTTTAATTCCTAATGATAAAAGTGTGATTTCTAGTCCTAAAAAAATTAACAAAATACATTATTTATTTATTTAATAATAATGAATATGCTTATTCCTAGTTTAGCTAGAAAATATTTTGTAGAATTTTTGAGCACATTTGAGTTTTAAAACATGAACTAATGAAAAAGTTATGGAGCCTTCGAAAAATGTTATAGACAATGGGGACCTTAATGTCAAAAATATTGAGAACCACTGATGACTACACACAATTATCCTTTTAGTGGACAAAAGACTCTGCAAAATCCTGAAAATCGAGTGATGTCCAATGGAAGTTTTGGACTGAGCCAAGCATCTCCTAGTCATTTATCTAATAGTTTTAAACAGTTATTTATAACAGTTATCACCAAGTTCACTCGATGCAGTGTAGAGAGATTACAATATCACGCAGAATGGCTTTGAAAAGTAATCATACACCCAAAGATGGATAAAGAGAAGTGACCTACTGTGAGATTACCTGATGTCTTCATTCAACAGAGCCCACATGGTACCCAGCTCTTCCTTTGTTTACCAGTAAACCAGATGGACGTCTCAGTGTGTTTTCAAATCATTTTCCCACACAACAGGTTACACAAGCTCAAATCTTGACATAAATGGACATACAGTTGTCTCAGCAGTGGGACTGGAAAAAGTAACTTACCATCGCAAACATAACTGCAGCTTTAAAAGTGGAAAACCAAACATCCCATTGCACAGATCCCCAAAATTAAAAAGACTTACAATAATGATATGCATATGAAAAAGACAACTTTTTATTGTCATCAAATGATACTGTACAATCAGGGCTCATTGAGAGGCGCTTGTGGTAACGTGATTTACTCTTTCTTAATGCTGAGAGACACTGTCGGGTTAAAAATGAGGCTCAACTTTAAACAACATCAATAAACTCTAAGGCTTGTTCAAACTAGACTGATTTTTAATTACACAAATTAACAACAGGAGCACAGACAACGTCCGTCCGGTTGTGATTTTGAGTGAACATATGAATAAAACAAACAATGGCTTAATAGAGCATTCAAAAGTGTTCCCTATATTTTGATGTTCTCTTTCTTAAAATGCACAGATGAACTGGTGATCCCTCACTGGGACAGATGGGAGCTGATGATCAGTGTCTCTCAAAAACACAGATACAACATGGGTCTGGTCTGGATCTATGACGGGACCAATGCAGACTTTACTGGCCTCAAAGCTTTCTCCATCACCAGTTATGAAAGACCTACAAAAAACATAAAAGACAAAATACAACATGAATGACCCGTTCATAAGAATCCAAACTATATGACTTTTTTATAAATGTTTATTTTATTTTTGTCACTATGTGGCCACCAAAAAGGAGGCAACCTGCTCCTTCAAAAACAGCTACTATGACACTCAGAAATATCGTGTAGTTTTGCAGATGTGAATCTATTTTGTTGATAAAGTTGCAGGGAAGCGCTGACAAGTTTCTCTGTGTGTGTGTGTGTGAGAACTTTTGACTGTACGTGTGTGTGTTTGTATGGCAGAGAGAACAGGAGAAACACCTGTATTTAGCGTCATCCACTTGTGATCCGATCGACCAAAACACATCTTAATGCTAGGTGGAAACAGGGCCTGAGTGCATCATTTAATAGTCATATTATATTCTCACCTTCAGTGTTCGTCTGCTTTGCCCCTCCTGCATCTACTTCCTCTATATTCTTCCAGCCTCTTTCAGTTTTACCACCAGATCCTCGACCGTCTCCACTTTTACTCCAGCTTGTCTCTGAGGAGGTTCGTCCACCTTGAGCACCTCCAACCTTGAGGTCACATCCACTCCCAGGTCAGCAGGCTTCACATTTGCAATCTTCTTTTTCTTCGCTTTCTACAGAGGCACAAAAAAAATGAAACTAATACATGCCATATGGCACACATTTACGGGATGTTTTCTTCCCTGATTTACAAGGTTTCTTTAAAGAAATGTATTGATATTGGGCTGTAGTGCTATGTAAGCTTGACTTTTAAAGGGGTTTGAAAATTTATGTCTCATCAATTTAATGTTAACCACAGAATTTCACATTGAAAAGTACTTTTCCATCTAAAAATCCTGAGGGAACCTGTGATTTGTTTCACAGCAATCTTGTGCTATGGGCACTGCCATTGATACAGGCATCCAAAGGTATTTTATGCTATATTTGCTTCTGCTTTTTGAGCGTGGAAGTGTGATAAAGGCACTAATCTATGCTATATAGGATAAATTCTCTATTATACAACAGATAAAGGCATATTTCTTACAAGTCACGTACAAAATATGTTGTTTTAACGACATCTTGTTATTACAAGAAAATGTTTTAATGAGAAAAGATGTCGTTTTAACAACATAACATTTCATTATTACGAGAAAAAATGTTGTAATGAGAAAAGATGTCGTTTAATGACATCTCATTACGAGAAAACATGCTGTTTTAACGACAACTCGTTATTACGAGAAAAGGTGTAGTTTTAACATAATATCTCGTTATTACGAGAAAAGGTGTCGTTTTAACAACATAATATCTCGTTATTATGAGAAAAGGTGTCGTTTTAACAACATAATATATCGTTATTACAAGAAAAAAAAATTTATAAACGAGAAAAGATGTCGTTTTAACAACATAACATTTCGTTATTATGAGAAAAGGTGTCGTTTTAACAACATAATATCTCGTTATTACGAGAAAAGGTGTCATTTTAACAACATAATATCTCGTTATTAAGAGAAAAGGTGTCGTTTTAACAACATAATATCTCGTTATTATGAGAAAAGGTTTCATTTTAACAACATAATATCTCGTTATTACGAGAAAAGGTGTCGTTTTAACATCATAATATCTCGTTATTACAAGAAAAGGTGTCGTTTTAACAACATAATATCTCGTTATTACGAGAAAAGGTGTCATTTTAACAACATAATATCTCGTTATTACGAGAAAAGGTGTCGTTTTAACAACATAATATCTCGTTATTACGAGAAAAGGTGTCATTTTAACAACATAATATCTCGTTATTACGAGAAAAGGTGTCATTTTAACAACATAATATCTCGTTATTACGAGAAAAGGTGTCGTTTTAACAACATAATATCTCGTTATTACGAGAAAAGGTGTCGTTTTAATATAATATCTCGTTATTAATCTCTAATCTCTATTACGAGAAATCCTGCTGTTTTAACGACAACTCGTTATTAAGAGAAAAGGTGTCGTTTTAACAACATAATATCTCGTTATTACAAGAAAAGATGTCGTTTTAACAACCTCATCTTGTTATTATGAGAAAAGGTGTCATTTTAACAACATAATATGTCGTTATTACAAGAAAAACATTTTATAAACGAGAAAAGATGTCGTTTTAACAACATAACATTTCGTTATTATGAGAAAAAATGTTGTTATAATGAGAAAATATGTAATTTAATGACATCTCATTACGAGAAAACATGCTGTTTTAACGACAACTCGTTATTAAGAGAAAAGGTGTCGTTTTAACAACATAATATCTCGTTATTACAAGAAAAGGTGTCGTTTTAACAACATAATATCTCGTTATTAAGAGAAAAGGTGTCATTTTAACAACATAATATCTCGTTATTACGAGAAAAGGTGTCGTTTTAACAACATAATCTCTCGTTATTACGAGAAAAGGTGTCGTTTTAACATTATAATATCTCGTTATTAATCTCTAATCTCTATTACGAAAAATCCTGCTGTTTTAACGACAACTCGTTATTAAGAGAAAAGGTGTCGTTTTAACAACATAATATCTCGTTATTACAAGAAAAGATGTCGTTTTAACAACCTCATCTCGTTATTATGAGAAAAGGTGTCATTTTAACAACATAATATGTCGTTATTACAAGAAAAAAATTTTATAAACGAGAAAAGATGTCGTTTTAACAACATAACATTTTGTTATTATGAGAAAAAATGTTGTTATAATGAGAAAAGATGTAATTTAATGACATCTCATTACGAGAAAACATGCTGTTTTAACGACAACTCGTTATTAAGAGAAAAGATGTTGTTATAACGAGAAAAGATGTAGTTTTAACAACATAATATCTCGTTATTACGAGAAAAGGTATCATTTTAACAACAATCTCGTTATTACGAGAAAAGATGTTGTTATAACGAGAAAAGATGTAGTTTTAATTACATAACATCTCATTACAAGAAAACCTGCTGTTTTAGTGACATTCACCCTGCGTTCCAATGTCCATACTATCCATCCTAAATAGTATGTGAGATTAAAATAAGTGTGTCCCAAAGCATAGTATGTTGAAAAGAGTATGCCAAAAGTCCCCGGATGGTCCACTATTTCCGGTAGATTTTCGAAGTGTGGATCCTTGCACACTATAAAGGCTAATACTGCCCACAACCCATTGCGCATTGGACAAGGATTCAGTTCAGAACTACAAACACGAGTAAAAAGTGTTAAAAAACTACAAAACATGGCGGATATATGCGATCGACGCTGAGAGATTTGAGTGACAAATAATCAGTTTAACCTGATAGAAAATATATATTTAATGTTACCCGTGTTATTTTTCATCTGCAAATACCAATGTGGACTTTTATAAAGATCCGAATGGCCATTAACTTTTAAATGAATCATTATGCATTAATATGAGGAGAGTTCTCCACATGAAAGACCCACGACTGCAGATCAATGTGCTGTATTTCTCTCCGATACCGTAGGCAATTAACTAAATGAAATGTGGAGGATGTAAGATGACTGACAGGGCAGTTTACGGTGACTGGATGCGACAGAGAGAAAAGACGCGATTGTATGATATGTTAGTATGTCCCAAAGCTTGTCTACTCTTTTACTACACACTCAAAAGTAAGTACTTTTTGTTCACAGAAAGAGTACATACTTTTAGGGCGTAGTATAAGTAGGCAAATTGGAACGCAGCAAATATCTCGTTACAAGAAAAGATGTCATTTTAACAACAATCTCATTATTATGAGAAAAGTTGTTATAATGAGAAATAATTGTGTTTAATGACACCTCGTTATTACGAAAAAAACATGCCATTTTAACAACAATATCTCGTTATTACGAGAAAAGATGTTGTTATAATGAGAAAAGAAGTCTTTTAATGACATAACATCTCGTTATTACTAGAAAACATGCCTTTTTAACCACATATCTTGTTATTAAGAGAAAAGGTGTAATTTTAACAAAACATTTTGTTATTATGAGAAAACATGAAATTTAACATATCTCGTTATTATGAGAAATTATGTCATAAGAAAAGATGTTGTTTTAACGACATCTCATTATTACGACATAATTGAGTGAGAAAAAATTTATTTACATATTATCCAAAGCAACTTAAATTACATTCAAGTTATGCATTAGATTAGTTCATGCATTCCCTGGGAATTGAAACTATGATCTTGGCATTGCTAGTGCAAAAAATGTACTTTAATCCCTTTGGGCGTGCAGTGAAGTGCAGTGTTGCATTACTGTACCATGATGTTGGGCAGCGTGGCGTATCTGGGAGTGTTGAGACGGAGGTCAGCAGTCACCACAGCTGGCATTTTGATCTTAATGGTCTCTAATCCACCATCAATTTCTCTCACCACCTTCAGCATGCCTCCTTCTAAGGTCAATTCGGATGCAAAAGTTCCCTAGAAAATTATATAATAAGTGTGGGGAGTTATTGGTCACTCTCAGTTTAGACAAAATGTGACATAACAGGCAGATCAACATCAATTTAGACATTTTCAGAAGAACACTGGTCATGCAAAGATCAACACCATACTCAAATCCATAGTCAATCCATATCAAACATTACTAAATACACAGATGGGAACAAACCTGCGGCCAGTCCAACAGGGCTGCCGTCATCTGTCCAGTTTGATTGCAGTCATCATCTATGGCCTAAAAGAGGAACAATACCACAATATCATGAAATCAATTGATGAATGTTCAGTAATTTGTTAATACAGTACAATAATTAACCATCAGCTACCTGTTTACCCAGAATAATCAGATCCGCTTCTTCTTTCTTAGCGAGAGCAGCCATAATCTTGGAGACCTGCAGCGGACCAAGCGCGTCGTAGTCCTTTCCAGACACCTCCACATGTATGCCGCGGTCCGCACCCATGGCCAGAGCGGTCCGGATCGTCTCCTGCAACACGGATATTAATGCGACACCCAGAAATTAATAACTGTGGTTTAATATTCTCTCCTCATGTACTAAAGGAACATAAAGACATGAAACTCTGAATGTTTTTAGTTGTTTTTACATTACATCACAAAGGTCAAGGTGAAGCTATTTTCTCAAATTATTTACAATAAATAGTTATATAATTAAAGTAATATATATGCACTATCATATATTAATAATTCTTTCAGGAACATTTTTTTTTACTTCAATAAAAAGCAATAATATTGCAAAATACCATTATTATTACTCCAGTCTTCAGTGTCACATGATCCTTCAGAAATCATTCCAATATGATGATTTGCTGCTCTATTATTGGTGCACAACTATTAATAACGGATATTATCAATGTTGAAAACAGTTTTTGTTGCTTAATATTCTTGTGGAAAACATGATGCATTTTTTCTGATTTTTTTATGAATAGAAAGTTAAAAATAGCACTTATTTGAAAAAGAAATCTTTTGTAACATTGTAAATGTCTTTAATGCCACTTTTGACATCTATTTATTTGATGCATCTTCTTGAATAAATGTATTAATTTTTAAATAAATTTAAAATATGCTGAAAATTCAGCTTTGATCACATTACATTTTACAATATATTCACATAAAAAAACCACTCATTTTTAATTTTAATAACATTTCAAAATATTAGTTTTTACTGTAAATAACTACAGGCGTTTTATACACACACGGCTGTCAAGCGATTATCTAATTACACAATGTGGCGATAAATTAATCTAATTAATTCCACATCAAATTTGGCTGAGAAATTACCCCCAAAAGATTATTTAAAGTCATTATTGTGTTAAATGAGAAAAGCATCAAATACACATTACAAAAAAAAGCTTTAGAAAAAAATATTTTATTTCATTCAACATAGAATTTCTTACACAAACCTTTAGGCTACAACAGCCAATGCTTTTTGTTTTTTGTTTTCCCCAAAGTTGCATATGAATTAGTATTTAGATATGTTTACAGACCAAAAAAAATTGGTTACCAACATTCTTCAAAAGATTTTTTATGTTCCACAAAAGAAAGAAAGTCATACAGGTTTGAAATGGCATTATGATGAATAAATGTAAATAAACAGAATTTTAATTTTTTGGCAAACTATTCTAAAATATGAAATAATTTTTAATGAAATGATACTCTAAATAAGAAACTAAAACTGCCAGTAGGTGGCGGTAAATGTCTAAATGAGTCATTCATTCATTCAGTTCATTCAAACAGCTTTATTAGGTGTGTTCAACTTGAGACATATACACACACTTGAGACATATATATATATATATATATACACACACGCACACTTACCTGAACCTGCTGAGGACCACAGCTGACAGCCACAATCTCCTTAACAAGCTTCTTCTCCTTGAGTCGGACGGCCTCCTCCACCGCAATCTCACAGAAGGGGTTCATCGAATGCTTGACCCCGTCTGTAACCACTCCGCTGTGGTCCGGCCTGACTCTGATCTGAGGTGGGCAGAGATAAAGAGACAGTGGCGTAATCTTAAAGTAGAAACACAAAGCCATCATACGACTTTCCATTCTACGCTGAACTTTTATCTAGGTCGACTCATTATCATTCATAGCAACATTGCTGGATCAAGATGGTGACTTTCACAAGGCAGAACTGGAGGTTGTCCAAAACATTCACAGTAAGAGGCGACATGTTTGACCTCAGATGACCCGTGCACATACTATGACAAGGGTGGCATGAAGGACACAGACCGACTCTGAAACCACGGAGGCAGTTTCATAATCCGCGGCATGCTGACAACACAGACTGATCGGTCTGTAAGCCAAGCAGCTGATATTAGCAGTACTGAGGCCACATACTTCTAGATCAATAAGTTGCTATATGGATCATAGCAGAGGTTTCTTGATCTTAAATTACATCGAACACAAGCTTATTTACTCCAGCTCATTTGATTTGAAATGATTATAATGACACAGATTTGGGACATTTGACAATGTATTAATAACATGCCTGATTCAATATGATCTGACAATCAATAAATTACAACATAGCAACTCATTTGTTATCTGAAAACTTGATGATAATGGCCAAAACAAAAGGTCACAAGAACAAAGATTACAGGCTAAATGGGAAAATCAGTATTCAGATCACATGTTTGTTCACTTTTAGATGGCAAAATGCAATGTAATTAATTCTTATAGAAAACCACAGATGCTTTAAAACACTTTAACTGCAACTTAGAATAGTATATACGTGTTATTTTTGTAGTATCGGCTCTTCATTTACATATTAATTTGCACAAAAGGTACTTTGATCAAATGATGAGTCTAAAATATATAATGTTCGCAGCTGATAATATTACATCAGTTTCATTTACACTGGAAATGGAAGAATACGGTTTTGCAAAATGTTGCATACTATAAACACAATATTGCTAATTGAGTGCTAATAATTCAAATGATGTTAAGCGGCATGAGGTATTTTTTTAACACTCTTTAGTGTGACCTTAAGATGATAAATTCATAAACTTTCTCTTCTTCGCCTATATTTTAGATACATGTAATTATATAAACTACTTGTATCTGATAATTGACAGAATGCCATTTTCTCACGTACTAAATATAAATGTGAGCATGTACATATATAAATGCAATTACATATGAAGACTTCAGATGCAAAAGCCTCTAAGTGCCATCTGAAATTTTCTTCTAAAATGAGCATTTTTATCAAGCTTGTATGTTTATGTTCAGTTGTTTCACTTTAATGGCAATGAAAAGGACCTATTCATTATTATTAACATTTCATTAAAGTGAAATAACTGAACCTAAACATACAAACATAAAAATGCTAATTTTAGAAGAAAATTTCAGACGGTACTGAGAGGATTTTGCATCTGAAGTCTTCATATATAGACACCAGATGGGAAAGAAAATGCAGATTAAAGGGATAGTTCACAGAACCTGCTTGACGCGTGAGAACAAACCTCATTGGTTCTTGCGGAAGCTCAAAGTTGATGCGTAACATGAGAATGAATCTCATTGGTTCTTGCACGTCAAGCAAACATGCTTGAGCTTCTGTTTACCACAACTGATGTGAGTTGATGAATGTTTATATGAGAATAAAAGCTTAAATTCAATCGGTTCACCATATAAAGTGATCAAGTCTCTTAAGAAAGTTTGGACTAAACCACTTAATTCATATGGATTAGTTTTACAATCTCTTTAACATTATGGAGCATCAAAGTGGTAGTTGCGTAGCCGTCAATGGAGGGACAGAAAGCGCTCAGATTTTATCAAAAAGATCTTCATTTGTGTTCCTAAGATGAGTAAATGATGACAATTTTTATTTTTGTGTGAACTGTCCCTTTAATGGTGACCCACATGTTTTGACAAGGGTATTAATGATATAAACTTAAATATAAAAGCCAATTAAATGTGAAAACACCTTTTTTTCAATGTCATAATAAAAGATCACATATTCCATTTTTTACCATTTTCAGAGGACTGACTAGTCTTACAAATGTTTTTCCTTATGACTGTTCATAACTTAGGTTGGTGTAATTTGATATCGAAGAGTAAGAATGTTGTTGACCCCTTGACTAAAGCAAAATGGCTATATTTATGCAACTAGCCCCATATGCACTATAATGCTAATGCTGTTTGTAAAACTACAGCTGGACAGAAGATTATAGCTCGTTATTTTGATCCCACGGCCATAACTCTTCATTAGATATTAATTAAAATAACAATATTATTAACACTGACCTTCATCAAACCCAGTTTCCTAAACTATCCTCATTCAACAGAACAGCTGGCCTACAGTCAGCTCTTTCCATGCCATAAACTGCCCAAAGTAGGACAACACCGTGTTTATTCATAATTAAAAGCAGCCTATTGAACGATTATCTGATGTATACCTTGACAGCATAGTCAATGACCCGTTTAACTCCGACCAGAACCCGGGCGCTCATCGTGGATCTCGCTCTAATCGACGGATCACCGCGGCATGAGTGAACTTCAGCACAAGGATCCAGCCGGAGCGGTGTCGGTGTGACACCATTTGAGGCGGGGTTTAGCGTACGCCCATTCTGTTAGCCAATAGAACTGCTCAGATCAGGGAGCTGTCAATCAAAAGCTGAGCTGTGGCCAATCAGTAACGCTGAGTGCTCTGACTGAAACTGACTTAAAATTGGTTCCTTTGTAAGTGGGTTAAAGGTTATGTGACTGTTGTAACTAAACGCAGGGCTGGTAGAATATCTTGACCTCACTCAATAATATTAAATCAAATTATAACAATAAGTGGTGAGAGAAACGAGCTTTCTGAGACTTAGAAATTGAATATATTGGCAAATATATTGACTGAAGCGCTCGATA